>NC_092147.1:34262580-34420080 GCF_045791955.1 Oncorhynchus clarkii lewisi | reverse complement strand
CCATCAATTAAATAGTTGTGGTGCTATACTTTCATTTTCATATTTCATATTATAAGAAACAAACGAAGAAAAGCATATATCATAGTGATTTGGAATGCCGATGAGTTTAGGGAAAATTGACAAATGGTTCCCTGTATAAAATGAGTTATTATAGTATTAGGATAGATGTGTCTTGAAAGTGTAATCCTAGACACATTTTCATGTCTCCCTGGCACACAGCTCAATAAATCTATGATCCATAATAATCTCCATACACAACAACCCAGGGTTTGTTTCTAAAGCTATGTTCCTGTGTACAGGACTGGGCTCATCCACTGCCATTGACAGCCATTAGATGTATATCAGATCAAACAGCAGCCAATATGGGAATTCAGACAGGCCACTCAGAGCAGGAAGGATTTTAATGGCAGCTAACAGACATTAAAAGTCCATCCGAAAATAGACCGATTATTTCCCATAGATCATTGATTATGGGAAATCCATCCCTTTCTCTCACCCTTCATCCATCTCTCTATCGCTTCACTCCTTTCTGTCCATTTATCTGAATACATTTCAACCCTGTCTCTTTAATTTGTTCCCTGTATATGTATTTCACTGTCATCCTTATAGGCGGCACCACACCATAGAGAAGACGTGACCAAGCCAACCCTCCTCCTATGGAGAGCTACCCCTCTGCAGGATTCTGTCCCAAACCTACTCTACCACACCTGATTCTACTAATCGGCTTCTCCTCAGGACCTTGATTAGTCGAATCGGGTGTGTTAGAGCAGGGATGGCGCAAAATCCTGCGTACCCATTAGCTCTTAGCTCCTGCAATGCGTGTTTGATTGAATGACACAGCTAATCTGTTTACCATAAGCATCATCCACTATCTGACGTGGCATCCCTCCTCTCATGTTCCTTGTTATTCTAGTTTAGTACTGCAATCAGGCAGGGTTTGCCAATAAAGTTTATTGTACGAGGCTAAGTGTCGATATCACACACACCTGGGGCACAGAGGTCTCTGTAATTAGAGAGAGGGAGTGAGATGGAGAAAGGGAGAGACAATAGAGAGAAGGCAGTGTGAAGAAAATGAGTGAGCGCTGTAAAGAAGAGAGAGAGAGAGAGAAGGAAAGAGAGTGAGCCATTTGAATGAGTAGAGCAGGTGTGACCAAAGATGTTGTGTGCGTGGCACAATGGGAACTGCTGAGCAACAGGCTCACACAGGACCCCTATCCCTTTATATGATAAACACAGACACTCTGAACACTAAACTCATGCCTGAGGTCTAACCATGAGCATGTGTCTGTTCTCTTCTCGGTCTGAGAAAGATAGGATTGACGTGTGTCGAAATCACTTACTTCACTCACTTTAAACACACAACTTCCCTTCCTTTCTTTTCCCTCTTCTGTTCTACCCCTCTTCTCTCCTGAATTCTCCTCTTCATTGATTTGAAATCATTTATAAAAGGTTGTTTTAGTGAGCTCTGTTGTGAAATCAAAACATCCCCTTTTTTTACAAGACACTCCCCGGAGAAGAGATGCGCGCCGCATGCTTCAATCACACACCAAAACACAAAACAATTTCCTATTACAATACCTCCAGCTTACAGCACGATTAAACGTGCAGGCGCACTGGCTGATGGGAACCGGAGATAGTGCATATTCATTATGACAGACTACAGCACAGAGAGGAGAGGGGAGGGGATAGGTGCGTGACAGAGAGGGAGGGCAGATGGAGGAGTAATTTGCGTGGGATGTCGGAGACAGGGAGACACGGGCGTGTGACAGTGCTGAGCGATGCGTCCCGTTCTGAAAGAAATCAATTTGGGGCAGTAGGGAGGGGGGAGGGGGGGGGGGGGGGGGCGCTGTGAATACAATAATTGAATATTGCCGCTTACCGTCTGGTTCATATGCACCACTCCTCTGGCCACGGTAGACTACTGGAGATTAGAGACAGCAGGGGACTTTGGGACTAGAGGTGGGCCTAGAGGTGGGCCTAGAGGTGGGACTAGAGGTGGGCCTAGAGGTGGGACTAGAGGTGGGCCTACAGGAGAGGTAAGGGGTTTGGTCCTTATATCGAAAAGCTCTATGAAGGTTTTCTACAAGATGAAACAAGGCACTGCATTCAAAAAATTGTGTTTGTGTGCATCCCTGCGACTCCCAGACCTGACCTATCAGATCCATCAGTCTGGACCACATGACCTAATCAATGATCCAACTGTTAATCAATGAGGTTTTAAATAATCATCGACCCGGCTCACACGGTTAGCTCTGTCTATTGGTTTACAGTAGTCTAATTAACACAATCAACCAGTCGTAATAGGACTAACGTCTGTCGGTCTGCACAGTCTCTTAACTACAAGACTTACTGGGCCAACTTTAAGACCTACTGTACCTAGTCTAGAGATACGTTGAAGAGTCTGGAGTTCCCTTCTTTCAATCAGCTTTCTTAAACAGCAGCAGGTTCTGATGGAGTAGAGTTTAATAATCCCGGCATGTCATCGTGCCGTGTATCATCATGGCTAATTATCAAACACTTCGTTATCTTAATTACTATTTAAATGTAGCAGAAACTTGATCACACAGCTTTATCATGAAACATCTGTTTTGTGTTTATTTTCCTAATAAGGAAGTGTGTGTGTGTGTGTCCTATTATAGTCACAGCAGTAGTATTAGTCACTGTCTGATTTAATATGTGTGCCATACAGGCTGGGGATCCTCTACATGTGTCTCCACTGTCTGATTTAATATGTGTGCCATACAGGCTGGGGATCCTCTACATGTGTCTCCATTTCTTAATGGTATTTCATCAGCCGCCACACCACACAACGTTTCTCATTTTAATGACCGCGGAAACGACGTGTGTGTGTGTGTGTGTGTGTGTGTTTGGACTAAATAGCGTGGGTTGAGCCAGACTAATAAGCTCTTATTTAAAAACAGAAGTAACAGCTTTTGTGGAGTGGGAGATGGAGGAGGAGAGTACACACACACATATGCACAGACAGTTCTGTGGTGACTACAAGATCTGACAATTACAAGAGAGGCTTTTAATCAATCTGGAATGTAGCTTAGAGGGAAGGGGGAGAAGGAGTGATTACTCTTTCTCTCTGCATCTCTCCCTCTTCTGCAATCTCTTCCAGACTTTTTGAGCACTTCATCTCCTCTCTCTATCCCTCTCTCCTCCTCTGTCTTCTCCCTCTATCCCTCTCTCCTCCTCTGCCTTCTCCCTCTCTCCTTCCGTCTTTTCCCTTCTCCCTTTATCCCTCTCTCCTCCTCTGCCTTCTCCCTCTCTCCTTCTCTATCTTTTCCCTTCTCCCTCTATCCCTCTCTCCTCTTCTGTCTTCTCCCTTCTCCCTCTATCCATCTCTCCTCCTCTGTCTCTCCCTTCTCCCTCTATCCATCTCTCCTCCTCTGTCTTCTCCCTCTCTCCTTCTCTATCTTTTCCCTTCTCCCTCTATCCCTCTCCTTCTCTGTCTTCTCCCTCTTTCCCTCTATCACTCTCTCCTCCTCTGCCTTCTCCCTCTCTCCTTCTCTATCTTTCCCTTCTCCCTCTATCCCTCTCTCCTCCTCCCTCTATCCCTCTCTCCTCTTCTGTCTTCTCCCTTCTCCCTCTATCCCTCTCTCCTCCCCCCTCTATCCATCTCTCCTCCTCTGTCTCTCCCTTCTCCCTCTATCCATCTCTCCTCCTCTGTCTTCTCCCTTCTCCCTCTCTCCTCATCTGTCTTCTCCCTTCTCCCTCTCCCCTCCTCCCTCTATCCCCCTCTCCTCCCCTGCCTTCTCCCTTCTCCCTCTATCCCTCTCTCCTCCTCTGTCTTCTCCCTTCTCCCTCTATCTCTCTCTTCTCCTCTGTCTTCTCCCTTCCCTCTATCCCTCTCTCCTCCTCTGTCTTCTCCCTCTATCCCTCTCTCCTCCTCCCTCTATCCCCCTCTCCTCCCCTGCCTTCTCCCTTCTCCCTCTATTCCTCTCTCCTCCTCTGTCTTCTCCCTTCTCCCTCTCTCCTCATCTGTCTTCTCCCTTCTCCCTCTCCCCTCCTCCCTCTATCCCCCTCTCCTCCTCTGCTTTCTCCCTTCTCCCTCTATCCCTCTCTCCTCCTCTGTCTTCTACCATCTCCATCTATCCCTCTCTCCTCCTCTGTCTTCTCCCTTCTCCCTCTATCCCTCTCTCCTCCTCTGTCTTCTACCATATCCCTGTATCCCTCTCTCCTCCTCTGTCTTCTCCTTTCTCCTTTCTCCCTCTATCCCTCTCTCCTCCTCTGTCTTCTCCCTTCTCCCTCTATCTCTGTCTTCTGCTCTGTCTTCTCCCTCTTTCCCTCTCTCCTCCTCTGTCTTCTCCCTTCTCCCTCTGTCCTCCTCTCTTCTCCCTTCTCCCTCTATCCTCCTCTCTCTTCTCCCTTCTCCCTCTGTCCTCCTCTCTTCTCCCTTCTCCCTCTCTCCTCCTCTGTCTTCTCCCTTCTCCCTCTATCCTCCTCTCTTTTCTCCCTTCTCCCTCTGTCCTCCTCTCTTCTCCCTTCTCCCTCTGTCCTCCTCTCTTCTCCCTTCTCCCTCTCTCCTCCTCTCTTCTCGCTTCTCCCTCTCTCCTTTCTCTTCTCCCTTCTCCCTCTATCCTCCTCTCTCTTCTCCCTTCTCCCTCTGTCCTCCTCTCTTCTCCCTTCTCCCTCTATCCTCCTCTCTTCTCCCTTCTCCCTCTATCCTCCTCTCTCTTCTCCCTTCTCCCTCTGTCCTCCTCTCTTCTCCCTTCTCCCTCTCTCCTCCTTTCTCTTCTCCCTTCTCCCTCTATCCTCCTCTCTCTTCTCCCTTCTCCCTCTGTCCTCCTCTCTTCTCCCTTCTCCCTCTATCCTCCTATCTTCTCCCTTCTCCCTCTCTCCTCCTCGGTCATCTCCCTTCTCCCTCTATCCCTCTCTCCTCCTCGGTCTTCTCCCTTCTCCCTCTATCTCTGTCTTCTGCTCTGTCTTCTCCCTCTTTCCCTCTCTCCTCCTCTCTCCCCCTTCTCTTCATATAGAATTATAGCAGACATTCTCCTGGGGAGTGTCTCTCTGCCTCGCCTAGTCTCATTCATATTTGATCAGCTTCAGGGAGAAGCTCAGTTCCTTAGCCTCGTCCACAACTACACAACCCAGCACTAGACTATACTGAACTGGGTTAGGCTGTGCTGGTGCTAGTTGGGCTCAGGCTGGGACTGGAGTTGAGGTAGGCAGGGTTTAGTTGCTGTGGCTAGGACTGCAAAGGTTTACTGTTTCCAGTTTGTTTCGGAGCTTACTTGGCAAACTGAGACGATGTGGTCTTTCAAGTAGAGTTTTGTCATTGAATAGTGTAGATCAGAGAAGCCATGGGGTGAATCCCTTGTGCCCCTCCTTTCTGTACAATGGGTGTTATTGGGACACCCTTAGATTACCCTCAGAATCCTGGCCATAACACTGAACTCCTAGGTCAGGGGTCGGCAACAGGCGGACCACGGGCCAAAACCAGCCCGCAAGGGATTTTTTTGTTTTAGTTTTTAGTTAAAAAATACGAATTATGTTGCGGCCCCCTGACCAGCCACTCAGCTGAATCTAGTTGTCTACCCCTCCCTGACCAGCCACTCAGCTGAATCTAGTTGTCTACCCCTCCCTGACCAGCCTCTCAGCTGAATCTAGTTGTCTACCCCTCCCTGACCAGCCACTCAGCTGAATCTAGTTGTCTACCCCTCCCTGACCAGCCACTCAGCTGAATCTAGTTGTCTACCCCTCCCTGGCCAGCCACTCAGCTGAATCTAGTTGTCTACCCCTCCCTGACCAGCCTCTCAGCTGAATCTAGTTGTCTACCCCTCCCTGACCAGCCACTCAGCTGAATCTAGTTGTCTACCCCTCCCTGACCAGCCTCTCAGCTGAATCTAGTTGTCTACCCCTCCCTGACCAGCCTCTCAGCTGAATCTAGTTGTCTACCCCTCCTTGACCAGCCACTCAGCTGAATCTAGTTGTCTACCCCTCCCTGACCAGCCACTCAGCTGAATCTAGTTGTCTACCCCTCCCTGACCAGCCTCTCAGCTGAATCTAGTTGTCTACCCCTCCCTGACCAGCCACTCAGCTGAATCTAGTTGTCTACCCCTCCCTGACCAGCCTCTCAGCTGAATCTCGTTGTCTACCCCTCCCTGACCAGCCTCTCAGCTGAATCTAGTTGTCTACCCCTCCCTGAACAGCCACTCAGCTGAATCTAGTTGTCTACCCCTCCCTGACCAGCCTCTCAGCTGAATCTAGTTGTCTACCCCTTCCTGACCAGCCACTCAGCTGAATCTAGTTGTCTACCCCTCCCTGACCAGCCTCTCAGCTGAATCTAGTTGTCTACCCCTTCCTGACCAGCCACTCAGCTGAATCTAGTTGTCTACCCCTCCCTGACCAGCCTCTCAGCTGAATCTAGTTGTCTACCCCTCCCTGACCAGCCTCTCAGCTGAATCTAGTTGTCTACCCCTCCCTGACCAGCCACTCAGCTGAATCTAGTTGTCTACCCCTCCCTGACCAGCCTCTCAGCTGAATCTAGTTGTCTACCCCTCCCTGACCAGCCTCTCAGCTGACTCTAGTTGTCTACCCCTCCCTGACCAGCCACTCAGCTGAATCTAGTTGTCTACCCCTCCCTGACCAGCCTCTCAGCTGAATCTAGTTGTCTACCCCTCCCTGACCAGCCACTCAGCTGAATCTAGTTGTCTACCCCTCCCTGACCAGCCTCTCAGCTGAATCTAGTTGTCTACCCCTCCCTGACCAGCCACTCAGCTGAATCTAGTTGTCTACCCCTCCCTGACCAGCCTCTCAGCTGAATCTACTTGTCTACCCCTCCCTGACCAGCCACTCAGCTGATTCTAGTTGTCTACCCCTCCCTGACCAGCCTCTCAGCTGAATCTAGTTGTCTACCCCTCCCTGACCAGCCACTCAGCTGAATCTAGTTGTCTACCCCTCCTTGACCAGCCACTCAGCTGAATCTAGTTGTCTACCCCTCCCTGACCAGCCTCTCAGCTGACTCTAGTTGTCTACCCCTCCCTGAACAGCCACTCAGCTGACTCTAGTTGTCTACCCCTCCCTGACCAGCCTCTCAGCTGACTCTAGTTGTCTACCCCTCCCTGACCAGCCACTCAGCTGACTCTAGTTGTCTACCCCTCCCTGACCAGCCTCTCAGCTGAATCTAGTTGTCTACCCCTCCCTGACCAGCCACTCAGCTGACTCTAGTTGTCTACCCCTCCCTGACCAGCCACTCAGCTGAATCTAGTTGTCTACCCCTCCCTGACCAGCCACTCAGCTGAATCTAGTTGTCTACCCCTCCTTGACCAGCCACTCAGCTGAATCTAGTTGTCTACCCCTCCCTGACCAGGATCTCAGCTGACTCTAGTTGTCTACCCCTCCCTGACCAGCCACTCAGCTGACTCTAGTTGTCTACCCCTCCCTGACCAGCCTCTCAGCTGAATCTAGTTGTCTACCCCTCCCTGACCAGCCTCTCAGCTGAATCTAGTTGTCTACCCCTCCCTGACCAGCCATTCAGCTGAATCTAGTTGTCTACCCCTCCCTGACCAGCCTCTCAGCTGAATCTAGTTGTCTACCCCTCCCTGACCAGCCACTCAGCTGAATCTAGTTGTCTACCCCTCCTTGACCAGCCACTCAGCTGAATCTAGTTGTCTACCCCTCCCTGACCAGCCTCTCAGCTGACTCTAGTTGTCTACCCCTCCCTGAACAGCCACTCTGCTGACTCTAGTTGTCTACCCCTCCCTGACCAGCCACTCAGCTGAATCTAGTTGTCTACCCCTCCCTGACCAGCCTCTCAGCTGAATCTAGTTGTCTACCCCTCCCTGACCAGCCTCTCAGCTGAATCTAGTTGTCTACCCCTCCCTGACCAGCCTCTCAGCTGACTCTAGTTGTCTACCCCTCCCTGACCAGCCACTCAGCTGACTCTAGTTGTCTACCCCTCCCTGACCAGCCACTCAGCTGAATCTAGTTGTCTACCCCTCCCTGACCAGCCTCTCAGCTGACTCTAGTTGTCTACCCCTCCCTGACCAGCCACTCAGCTGAATCTAGTTGTCTACCCCTCCCTGACCAGCCACTCAGCTGAATCTAGTTGTCTACCCCTCCCTGACCAGCCTCTCAGCTGAATCTAGTTGTCTACCCCTCCCTGACCAGCCACTCAGCTGAATCTAGTTGTCTACCCCTCCCTGACCAGCCACTCAGCTGAATCTAGTTGTCTACCCCTCCCTGACCAGCCACTCAGCTGAATCTAGTTGTCTACCCCTCCCTGACCAGCCACTCAGCTGAATCTAGTTGTCTACCCCTCCCTGACCAGCCACTCAGCTGAATCTAGTTGTCTACCCCTCCCTGACCAGCCTCTCAGCTGAATCTAGTTGTCTACCCCTCCCTGACCAGCCACTCAGTTGAATCTAGTTGTCTACTCCTCCCTGACCAGCCACTCAGCTGAATCTAGTTGTCTACCCCTCCCTGACCAGCCACTCAGCTGAATCTAGTTGTCTACCCCTCCCTGACCAGCCACTCAGCTGAATCTAGTTGTCTACCCCTCCCTGACCAGCCACTCAGCTGAATCTAGTTGTCTACCCCTCCCTGACCAGCCACTCAGCTGAATCTAGTTGTCTACCCCTCCCTGACCAGCCTCTCAGCTGACTCTAGTTGTCTACCCCTCCCTGACCAGCCACTCAGCTGAATCTAGTTGTCTACCCCTCCCTGACCAGCCACTCATCTGAATCTAGTTGTCTACCCCTCCCTGACCAGCCTCTCAGCTGAATCTAGTTGTCTACCCCTCCCTGACCAGCCTCTCAGCTGACTCTAGTTGTCTACCCCTCCCTGACCAGCCACTCAGCTGACTCTAGTTGTCTACCCCTCCCTGACCAGCCACTCAGCTGAATCTAGTTGTCTACCCCTCCCTGACCAGCCACTCAGCTGAATCTAGTTGTCTACCCCTCCCTGACCAGCCTCTCAGCTGACTCTAGTTGTCTACCCCTCCCTGACCAGCCACTCAGCTGAATCTAGTTGTCTACCCCTCCCTGACCAGCCACTCAGCTGAATCTAGTTGTCTACCCCTCCCTGACCAGCCTCTCAGCTGAATCTAGTTGTCTACCCCTCCCTGACCAGCCACTCAGCTGAATCTAGTTGTCTACCCCTCCCTGACCAGCCACTCAGCTGAATCTAGTTGTCTACCCCTCCCTGACCAGCCACTCAGCTGAATCTAGTTGTCTACCCCTCCCTGACCAGCCACTCAGCTGAATCTAGTTGTCTACCCCTCCCTGACCAGCCACTCAGCTGAATCTAGTTGTCTACCCCTCCCTGACCAGCCTCTCAGCTGAATCTAGTTGTCTACCCCTCCCTGACCAGCCACTCAGTTGAATCTAGTTGTCTACTCCTCCCTGACCAGCCACTCAGCTGAATCTAGTTGTCTACCCCTCCCTGACCAGCCACTCAGCTGAATCTAGTTGTCTACCCCTCCCTGACCAGCCACTCAGCTGAATCTAGTTGTCTACCCCTCCCTGACCAGCCACTCAGCTGAATCTAGTTGTCTACCCCTCCCTGACCAGCCACTCAGCTGAATCTAGTTGTCTACCCCTCCCTGACCAGCCTCTCAGCTGACTCTAGTTGTCTACCCCTCCCTGACCAGCCACTCAGCTGAATCTAGTTGTCTACCCCTCCCTGACCAGCCACTCATCTGAATCTAGTTGTCTACCCCTCCCTGACCAGCCTCTCAGCTGACTCTAGTTGTCTACCCCTCCCTGACCAGCCTCTCAGCTGAATCTAGTTGTCTACCCCTCCCTGACCAGCCACTCAGCTGAATCTAGTTGTCTACCCCTCCCTGACCAGCCTCTCAGCTGACTCTAGTTGTCTACCCCTCCCTGACCAGCCTCTCAGCTGAATCTAGTTGTCTACCCCTCCCTGGCCAGCCACTCATCTGAATCTAGTTGTCTACCCCTCCCTGACCAGCCTCTCAGCTGACTCTAGTTGTCTACCCCTCCCTGACCAGCCTCTCAGCTGAATCTAGTTGTCTACCCCTCCCTGACCAGCCACTCAGCTGAATCTAGTTGTCTACCCCTCCCTGACCAGCCTCTCAGCTGACTCTAGTTGTCTACCCCTCCCTGACCAGCCTCTCAGCTGAATCTAGTTGTCTACCCCTCCCTGGCCAGCCACTCAGCTGAATCTAGTTGTCTACCCCTCCCTGACCTCAGTCCTGCATGCTCTTTGTATCCATCCCCATTTCAAATCAAATCAAATTGTATTTGTCACATGCTTCGTTAACAACAGGTGTGGACTAACAGGCCCTTCCCAACAGCGCAGAGAGAAAAATTCTCTAAAAATAACTATGCGAGGAATAAATACAGAATGAGTAATGGTGACTTGGCTATATACACGGGGTACCAGAGCCAAACGGTCCCGTTTCCTTTGGTCTGTGTTTGTGTCATCAGGGGTAGCTGGTCAGCTGGTCAGAGGAATGTTCACAAAGCCAAACGGTCCCGTTTCCTTTGGTCTGTGTTTGTGTCATCAGGGGTAGCTGGTCAGCTGGTCAGAGGAATGTTCACAAAGCCAAACGGTCCCGTTTCCTTTGGTCTGTGTTTGTGTCATCAGGGGTAGCTGGTCAGCTGGTCAGAGGAATGTTCACAAAGCCAAACGGTCCCGTTTCCTTTGATCTGTGTTTGTCTGAAAAGGTTATGATGTGTTTAGTTGAGTTGTGTGTTTTTGGCTTGGTGTGACTGTGTGGTCCTGCGTGCCACTGTGAGGGGCTGACAGCTGGTTCAGCAGAGTGGCCAGTCTGTTCTACAGGATTCACCTCCAGTGTTTTAGCAGCTTCATAGACAGGCCTTTTATCAGTTTGTGTTGTGTGACCTCCTACCCTCAGTTACATCAGTCCTCTGGAGGACAGCCATGCTCTATGTTGCAAGTGTGGACCTGTTTATTCACTTTTTCTGATGTTTGGCTCAGTTGGTTATAGTTTGTGTGTGTATGCTTGAGGGCAGTGTGCGAGACCGCTGGGCAGACATACCAATGACTCCTGAGTCCTGAAGGACCTGCTGTTTCTCCCAGCAGGCCTAGCGGTGTCCTTGTGGCTCAGGGTTGAGGTGTGGTATGTGTTCTCTCTCTAAGGTGTGTAGAAGCTAATAGCGATGCATGCTAATCACAAGAAACATATTCAAACGTGGCTCTGTTCTGCACGGCATCCCTCATGTTAGTCGTTACATGTCCACCACCCATTTAAAGGGCTTGTAGACGTGTTTGAGTTGAGTTGGAGGTATCAGGGACGTATACTCTCAGTCCCGCTCCGCTCTCTTCCTGTACAGTGTGTTTGCTGCTATAGTTAAATCATGATGCATAGTCCACAGCTGCTCTTCCCACTGTCATTAATCAGGAGAGAGGGTGGGACATGTATCTGCTCTTTATCCATCTCTTAAATCAGTCATTGCTGCTATCGGCAGCCCACACACACACACACACACACACACACACACACACACACACACACACACACACACACACACACACACACACACACACACACACACACACACACACAGAGAGAGAGCCCCCCCCAGGGCCGCTGATTGAAGTGGCATTGTTTGGGAGACAAGCAACGCTCAATCAATAGGCAGTCTCACTAAATTACCGTTTGCATGAAAAATGAAAGCCACCCATCGGACTACATTCAGCAGGGAATGTGTGAGGGGCAAAGTTGTGTGTGTGTGTGATATGAAAAGCTGTGTGTGTGCATGGGCGCACCTCCCACCTCCACAGGCCACCGTTAACATGCATTAGTATTAGTTCAGCCAGCGTCTACTCCTCTTTATGGTAATGGTGTGTGTGTGTGTGTGTGTGTGTGTGTGTGTCTACATATGGTAATAGATGGTCTCTATACCATGCCAGCCAGCTCATCATGTAAAAGCCTTGTCAACAGGAGAGGCAGGGAGGCATTATACAGTAATGGCCTGTAGGTTTCTATCATGTACTTGACCTAATACAGTTGAAGAGGCAGTGTTCATATAAACTCAGCAAAAAAAGAGACGTCCTCTCACTGTCAACCACGCTTATTTTCAGCCAACTTAACATGTGTAAATATTTGTATGAACATAACAAGATTCAACTGAGACATGAACTGAACAAGTTCCACAGACATGTGACTAACAGAAATTGAATAATGTGTCCAAAGTGGGGGATCAAAATCAAAAGTAACAATCAGTATCTGGTGTGGCCACCAGCTGCATTAAGTACTGAAGTGCATCTCCTCCTCATGCACTGCACCAGATTTGCCAGTTCTTGCTGTGAGATGTTACCCCACTCTTCCACCAAGGCACCTGCATGTTCCCGGACATTTCTGGGGGAGGAGGGTGGCCCTAGCCCTCACCCTCTGATCCAACAGGTCCCAGGCGTGCTCAATGGGATTGAGATCCGGGCTCTTCGCTGGCCATGGCAGAACACTGACATTCCTGTCTTGCAGGAAATCACGCACAGAACGAGCAGTATGGCTGGTGGCATTGTCATGCTGTAGGGTCATGTCAGGAAGGGTACCACATGAGGGAGGAGGATGTCTTCCCTGTAACACACAGCGTTGAGATTGCCTGCAATGACAACAAGCTCAGTCCGATGATGCTATGACACACCGCCCCAGACCATGACGGACCCTCCACCTCCAAATCGATCCCGCTCCAGAGTACAGGCCTCGGTGTAACGCTCATTCCTTCGACGATAAACACGAATCCGACCATCACTCCTGGTGAGACAAAACCACGACTTGTCAGTGAAGTGCACTTTTTTCCAGTCCTGTTTGGTCCAGCAATGGTGGGTTTGTGCCCATAGGCGACGTTGTTGCCAGTGATGTCTGGTGAGGACCTGCCTTACAACAGACCTACAAGCCCCCAGTCCAGCCTCTCTCAGAATATTGCGGACAGTCTGAGCACTGATGGAGGGATTGTGCGTTCCTGGTGTAACTCGGGCAGTTGTTGTTGCCATCCTGTACCTGTCCTGCACGTGTGATGTTCGGATGCACCGATCCTGTGCAGGTGTTGTTACACGTGGTCTGCCACTGCGAGGATGATCAGCTGTCCATCCTGTCTCCCTGTAGCGCTGTCTTAGGCGTCTCACAGTTCGGACATTGCAATTTATTGCCCTGGCCACATCTGCAGTCCTCATTTATCCCTGCAGCATGCCTAAGGCACGTTCACGCAGATGAGCAGGGATCCTGGACATCTTTCTTTTGGTGTTTTTCAGAGTCAGTAGAAAGGCCTCTTTAGTGTTCTAAGTTTTCATAACTGTGACCTTAATTGCCTACCGTCTGTAAGCTGTTAGTGTCTTAACGACTGTTCCACATGTGCATGTTCATTAATTGTTTATGTTTCATTGAACCGGCATGGGAAACGGTGTTTAAACACTTTACCATGAAGCCTTTACAATGATCTGGGAAGTCATTTGGATTTATACAAATCTTCTTTGAAAGACAGGGTCCTGAAAAGGGGACGTTTCTTTTTTTGCTGAGTGTATTATGGCCCAGACAGAGATGCTGAAGTGGTTTGTTCAGTCGCGTATCTGGATAGGAGGAATAGAAGTGGTCTGAATAAGGTTTGGCTGTTGAATCAGATGTGTTGGTCCTCCCCAGTGCTGATACCTAAATCTCCTCCGTCTCTGTACTGTGTGTGTGTCAGAGTGTTGTACTTTCTGTTTCCCTCTCATTCAGCTGTAGTTAGTGTAGGTCATAAGGGAGATGCAACAATAAGCTACTGTATACCTGGGCTCTGAGGCCACTTCTCTACATGATAGACTACAGTACACAAGCCCACTGCGTAGGATTAATCATCATCATCATAAAGCTGTCACACACGCTGTAACACAAACACGCAAACTCAGGTGGGCGCAAAGTCTCACAGACACATTTTCCACAGGACAGGAGTACCTTTTAAGATGAATGTTTAAATAAAAGTGAATTTGTTTAGGAAAATAAAACATACTTTGGGGCGTCAGGGTAGCCTAGTGGTTACAGCGTTAGACTAGTAACCGGAAGGTTGCAAGTTCAAACCCCCGAGCTTACAAGGTCAATATCTGTCATTCTGCCTCTGTAGAGGCAGTTAACTCACTGTTCCTAGGCTGTCATTGAAAATAAGAATTTGTTCTTAACTGACTTGCCTAGTTAAATAAAGGTAAAAAAAGAAAGCTTTCTTTAGGGTGTAAATGTGGACAGTGCCTCTCTACTGTGGCGCGATCTGTGTGTTCACGCACCCTGGCTGTGTTTACCTGTTTCATAAGCAACACCTTACCTCTCTAGTGGCTCTACATCACTGAGAGGAGACTGATGGACATTAGGAGGGGAGAAAACAGTCCTTCCATGGGATGGCTGGGCCCACTATTAGTAAATTACTCTCTTTTAACACCCACAAAACTGTGTGTAATATATTATAAATATATGTTTGTATGAGGCAGTTAATCGGGCCACTAGAGAGGTAAGGTGTTGTGTGTGTGTGTGTGTGTGTGTGTGTATTGGTGCATCAGACAGCAGCCAGCTGGCCCTTCATGTTACTCTTAATGATTTTCATGTTAAAGATTGGAGATTGTCATGTTTTCTTAGTGTATTTTTTCATAGTTGCCATAGCAACAGAATATAAAATAGTGGAAACACAGGTTTGGCCTCTATCTTGATTTTGATAAAAATGTAAATTGGATGTAAATCCCAATATTTAATCTTTCACTTAAAGAGAACAGAATGGAAACGGGAAAGACATGATGATGTTTGTATTTTTATGTGCCGTCTGTTTTGGCCTCGACAGTGGCAATGATAAATAAACAGCATAGATAATAATCCGGAGTGTGAATCCCATTTTCATTCCTGGTATTTGTTCAGTCCTGAGTATTAAAATATTGATTCAATTTGATGTTTTGGAATAAAATGCAAACAAAACAATGTACATATAATGCTTTTTTTTTCTTTGCCAGGAAATGTATTGTGTCTTATGTATGAGCTCTATTCTGCTCTATTCTGGGCCTGCACTGTATTTCCACCTGCAGATACCCAAATAGACTGTCTCTATCTGAGAGGGACAGCACACCACTGTTAGGGCTATAGTGTCTGTTGAAGTCAAACATTGTGCTGGGGATGTTGTTGTTGTCTGTAATGGTTTAAGGGTGAGATCCAGCCTGACAGGGAGGAGGAGCAGGCGGTATTGTTGTGGTGTATTATTAGACATAGGTGCCTCAGTATCTTGGTGGTGCTAAAGGCATATTGAGTTGTGTACCGAGGCAAACTTTTCCCAGTATGGGATGCTTTTTCATGGTGACTGAATGGGGTGTATTAATATATTATATATATTAACCCTAATGTACTATTTTCTTTAGTATGTGACTTAAAACTGCTGACACACACACACACACACACACACACACACACACATGCACATGTCTGCATGTCTACACTAATTACAGTGCCATGCAAAAGTATTCATCCCCCTTCGTGTTTTTCCTATTTTGTTGCATTACAACCTGTCATTTAAATGTATTTTTATTTGCATTTCATGTAATGGACAAACACAAAATAGTCCAAATTGGTGAAGTGAAATTGAAAAAATAATTGAAAAGTTGTGCCTGCATATGTATTCATCTCTTTTGCTATGAAGCCCCTAAATAAGATCTGATGCAACCAATTACCTTCAGAAGGCCCATAATTAGTTAAAGTCCACCTGTGTGCAATCTAAGTGTCACATGATCTGTCACATGATCTCACCTGTTCTGAAAGGCCCCAGAGTCTGCAACACCACTAAGCAAGGGGCACCACTAAGCAAGGGGCACCACTAAGCAAGGGGCACCACTAAGCAGGCGGCACCATGAAGACCAAGGACCTCTCCAAACAGGTCAGGGACACATTTGTGGAGTACAGATCAGGGTTGGGTTATAAAAAAATATCAGAAAATTTGAACAAACCACGGAGCACCATTAAATCCATTACTAAAAAATTGAAAGAATATGGCACCACAACAAACCTGCCTAGAGAGGGCCGCCAACCACAATTCAGGGACCAAGCAAGGAGGGCATTAATCAGAGAGGCAAAAAAGAGACCAAAGATAACCCTGAAAGAGCTGCAAAGCTCCACAGCGGAGATTGGAGTATCTTTCCATAGGACCACCTTAAGCCGTATACTCCACAGAGCTGGGCTTTACAGAAGAGTGGCCAGAAATAAGCCATTTCTTAAAGAAAAAATAAGCAAACACGTTTGGTGTTCACCAAAATGCATGTGGGAGACTCCCCAAACATATGAAAGAAGGTACTCTGGTCAGATGAGACGAAAATTGAGCTTTTTGGCCATCAAGGGAAACGCTATGTCTGGCACAAACCCAACACCTCTCATCACCCCGAGAACCCCGAGAACACCATCCCCAATGAAGCATGTTGGTGGCAGCATCATGCTGTGGGGATGTTTTCCACCGGCAGGAACTGGGAAACTGGTCAGAATTTAAGGAATGATGGATGGGGCTAAATACAGGGAAATTCTTGAGGGAAACCGGTTTCAGTCTTCCAGAGATTTGAGACTGGGACAGAGGTTCACCTTACAGCAGGACAATGACCGTAAGCATACTGCTAAAGCAACACTCGAATAGTTTAAGGGGAACCATTTAAATATCTTGGAATGGCCTAGTCAAAGCCCAGACCTCAATCCAATTGAGAGTATGTGGCATGACTTAAAAATTGCTGTACACCAATGGAACTCATCCAACTTGAAGGAGCTGGAGCAGTTTTGTCTTGAAGAATGGGCAAAAATCCCAGTGGCTAGATGTGCCAAGCTTATAGAGACATACCCCAAGAGACTTGCAACTATGTAGTTGTAAGGCAACAAAATAGGAAAAATGCCAAGGTGGGGGTGAATACTTTCGCAAGCCACTGAACACTCAAATCAAATCAAATCAAATGTATTTACAAAGCCCTTCTTACATCAGCTGATATCTCAATGTTCTGTACAGAAACCCAGCCTAAAACCCCAAACAGCAAGCATGCAGGTGTAGAAGCACGGTGGCTAGGAAAGACTCCCTAGAAAGGTCAGAACCTAGGAAGAAACCTAGAGAGGAACCAGGCTATGTGGGGTGGCCAGTCCTCTTCTGGCTGTGCCGGGTGGAGATTATAACAGAACATGGCCAAGATGTTCAAATGTTCATAGATGACCAGCAGGGTCAAATAATAATAATCACAGTGGTTGTCGAGGGTGCAACAGGTCAGCACTTCAGGAATAAATGTCAGTTGGCTTTTCATAGCCGATCATTCAGAGTGTCTGAATAAAGTAAACTACTGCTGCATAATTACTGGAGGCTGAGACAGGAGGGGTCGGGAGACACTGTGGCCCATTCTGATGATACCCCCGGACAAGGCCAAACAGGCAGGATATAACCCCACCCACTTTTCCAAAGCACAGCTCCCACACCACTAGAGGGATATCTTAAACCACCAACTTACGATCCTGAGACGCCCGAGTATAGCCCACAAAGATCTCCGCCATGGCACCACCCAGGGTGGGGCGCCAACCCAGACAGGAAGATCACGTCAGTCACTCAACCCACTCAAGTGACGCACTCCTCCTAGGGACGGCATGGAAGAGCACCAGTAAGCCAGTGACTCAGCCCCTGTAATAGTGTTAGAGGCAGAGAATCCCAGTGGAGAGAGGGGAACCGGCCAGGCAGAGACAGCAAGGGAGGTTCGTTGCTCCAGTGCCTTTCCGTTCACCTGGGCCAGACTACACTGGACCTAATGAAGAGATGAGTCTTCAATAAATACTTAAAAGTTGAGACCGAGTCTGTGTCTCTCACATGGGTAGGCAGACCATTCCATAAAAATTGAGCTCTATAGGAGAAAGCCCTGCCTCCAGCTGTTTGCTTAGAAATTCTAGAGACAGTTAGGAGGCCTGCGTCTTGTGACCGTAGCGTACGTGTAAGTATGTACGGCAGGACCAAATCGGAAAGAAAGATAGGAGCGAGCCCATGTAATGCTTTGTAGGTTAGCAGTAAAACCTTGAAATCAGCCCTTAACAGGAAGCCAGTGTAGAGAGGCAAGCACTGGAGTAATATGATCACATTTTTTGGTTCTAGTCAAGATTCTGGCAGCTGTGTTTAGCACTAACTGAAAATTATTTAGTGCTTTATCCGGGTAGCCGGAAAGTAGAGCATTGTAATAGTCTAACCCAGATGTGACAAAAGCATGGATTAATTTTTCTGCATCATTTTTGGACAGAAAGTTTTTGATTTTTGCATTGTTACGAAGATGGAAAAAAGCTGTCCTTACTGTCCAAATGGCTACACTGCCCTTGATGTGAATGTTAATGAGTGTTGGGCACCTGGCACATGTTCTCAATGGGTTCAGTGGAGTGGGTGAGACGGGGTTCAGTGGAGTGGGTGAGACGGGGTTCAGTGGAGTGGGTGAGACGGGGTTCAGTGGAGTGGGGGAGACATGGTTCAGTGGAGTGGGGGAGACAGGGTTCAGTGGAGTGGGTGAAACAGGGTTCAGTGGAGTGGGTGAGACGGGGTTCAGTGGAGTGGGGGAGACAGGGATCAGTGGAGTGGGGGAGACAGGGTTCAGTGGAGTGGGGGAGACGGGGTTCAGTGGAGTGGGGGAGATGGGGTTCAGTGGAGTGGGGGAGACAGGGTTCAGTGGAGTGGGGGAGACAGGGTTCACTGGAGTGGGGGAGACGGGGTTCAGTGGAGTGGGTGAGACAGGGTTCAGTGGAGTGGGGGAGACAGGGTTCAGTGGAGTGGGGGAGACAGGGTTCAGTGGAGTGGGGGAGACGGGGTTCAGTGGAGTAGGGGAGGCAGGGTTCAGTGGAGTGGGTGAGAAGGGGTTCAGTGGAGTGGGGGAGACAGGGTTCAGTGGAGTGGGGGATGCAGGGTTCAGTGGAGTGGGGGAGACAGGGTTCAGTGGAGTGGGGGAGACAGGGTTCAGTGGAGTGGGGGAGACAGGGTTCAGTGGAGTGGGTGAGACAGGGTTCAGTGGAGTGGGTGAGACGGGGTTCAGTGGAGTGGGGGATACAGGGTTTAGTGGAGTGGGTGAGACAGGGTTCAGTGGAGTGGGTGAGACGGGGTTCAGTGGAGTGGGGGAGACGGGGTTCAGTGGAGTGGGGGAGACAGGGTTCAGTGGAGTGGACCCCCCCTCTCTCTCCTAACCCCCTCTCGCTCTCCTAACCCCCTCTCTCTCTCCTACCCCCTCTCTCTCCTAACCCCCTCCCTCCCTTTCTCTTAACCCCTCCCTCTCTCCTAACCCCCTCTCTCTCTCCTAACCCCTCCCTCTCTCCTAACCCCCTCCCTCTCTCCTAACCCCCTCTCTCTCTCCTACCCCCCTCTCATCTAACCCCCTCCCTCCCTCTCTCCTAACCCCCTCGCCCCCCTCTCTCCTAACCCCACTCCATCTCTCCTAACCATGTCCCTTCTCTCCTAACCCCTCCCTCTCTCTTAACTCCACACCTTCTCTGCTAACCCCTCCATCTCCTCTTACCACCCCCTCCCTCCCTCTCTCCTAACTCACCCCCGCCCTCCCTCTCTCCTAACCTCCTCACTCTCTCCTAACCTCACTCCCTCTCTCCTAACCCCCTCCCTCCCTCTCTCCTAACCCCCTCCCTCCCTCTCTACTAACCCTACTCCTCTCTCCTAACCCAACTCCTCTCTCCTAACCCCCTCACTCTCTCTCCTAACCCCACTCCCTCCCTCTCTCAAACACCCCTCCTTATCTTCTAACCCCCTCCATCTCTCATAACCCACTCCTCTCTCTTAACCCCACTACTCTCTCCTAATCCCACTCCCTCCCTCTCTCAAACACCCCTCTCTCTCTCCTAACCCCACTCCTTCTCTCTCTCCTAACCCCTTCCATCTCTCCTAATCCCCTCCCTCCCTCCTAACCTCCTCACTCTCTCCTAACCCCACTCCCTCTCTCCTACCCCCTCCCTCTCGCTTAACCCCACTCCTTCTCTGCGAACCCATCCATCTCTCAGAACCACCCCCTCCCTCCCTCTCTCCTAACCTCCTCACTCTCTCCTAAACCCACTCCCTCTCTCCTAACCCCCTCCCTCCCTCTCTCCTAACCCCCTCCCTCTCACTTAACCCCACTCCTTCTCTCCTAACCCCTCCATCTCTCCTAACCACCCCCCTCCCTCCCTCTCTTCTAACCCCCTCTCTCCTGACCTCCTCACTCTCTCCTAACCCCACTCCCTCTCTCCTAACCCCCTCTCTCTCTCCTAACCCACTCCCTCTCTCCTAACCCCACTTCTTTCTCCTAATCCCACTTCCTCCCTCTCTTCTAAACCCCTCCCTCTCTGCTAAACCCCTCTCTCTCTCCTAACCTCTCTCCCTCCCTCTCTCCTAACCTCACTCCCTCCCTCTCTTGTAACCCCCTCCCTCTTTGCTAATCCCCTCCCTCCCTCTTCCCTACCCCCTCCCTCTCCCCTAACCCCCTCCCTCTCTCCTAACCCCTTCTTCTCTCCTGACCCCCCTCCCTCCCTCTCTCCTAACCCCCCTCCCTCCCTCCCTCCCTGCCTCCCTCCCTCCCTCCCTCCCTCCCTCCCTCCCTCCTTCCCTCCCTCCCTCCCTCCCTCCCTCCTAATCCTCTCACTTGCTCTCTCTTAACCCCCTCTCTCTCTTCTCCCTCTTTCCTAACCCCTCACTCCTTCTCTCCTAACCCCCTCCCTCCTTCTCTCCGATCCCCCTCCCTCTCCCCTAACCCCCTCCCTCTCTCATAACCCCCTCCCTCCCTCTTTCCTAACCACCTCTTCTCTCCTAACCCCCTCAGTCCCTCTCTCCTAACCCCCTCACCCCTCACTCCCTCTCGCCTAACCCCCTCACTCCCTCTCTCCTAATCCCCTCAATCCTTCTCTCCTACCCACCCTCCTAATCTCCTAACCCCCTCCCTCCCTCTCTCCTAACCCCCTCTCTCCCTTACTACAGCCTGTCCATACCTGCTCTCGTGAAAAACATGGGCCCGTTTGTAGAGGTTTCCCCACTCTGTCTGTCTGTGTCTGCCAGGGTCCAGTGAAGATGATATGGTCCTTCTTCCTGTTATTATTGCCCATTATTTCCTTGGCAGAGCAGAGGAGTGGATGGGGAGGAGGATGAGACGAGGAGGGAAGCTGCTGTACTTTAATAGCACACCTGAATAGGGGCTGTCACATAATCAATGCATACAGACCTGTATTACTGACTGTCACTGAGGCTACATCAGAGGGAGAGAGAAAGCCAGAGAGAGGGAGAGGGGGGGAACTGAAAGATGCATGGTAAATTAGTATGTATGTGTTTGTATTATGTGCAATGGCATTCTCTGCTTCCCCCTGTGTCTCTGTTTCATCCCGCATCATGTCATGTCTCCCTCTCACTGTGATAAAGGAATAAAGGAGATGTGGTCCTTCTCTCAGCCTCCAGTATTTATGCTGCAGTAGTTTATGTGTCGGGGGGCTAGGGTCAGTTTGTTATATCTGGAGTACTTCTCCTGTCCTTTCGGTGTCCTGTGTGAATTTAAGTGTGCTCTCTCTAATTCTCTCTTTCTCTCTCTCTCTCTCGGAGGACCTGAACCCTAGGACCATGCCTCAGGACTACCTGACATGACGACTCCTTGCTGTCCCCAGTCCACCTGGCCGTGCTGCTGCTCCAGTTTCAACTGTTCTGCCTTATTATTATTGGACCATGCTGGTCATTTATGAACATTTGAACATCTTGGCCATGTTCTGTTATAATCTCCACCCGGCACAGCCAGAAGAGGACTGGCCACTTCACATAGCCTGGTTCCTCTCTAGGTTTCTTCCTAGGTTTTGGCCTTTCTATGGAGTTTTTCCTAGCCACCCTGCTTCTACACCTGCATTGCTTGCTGTTTGGGGTTTTAGGCTGGGTTTCAGTACAGCACTTTGAGATATCAGCTGATGTACGAAGGGCTATATGAATACATTTGATTTGATTTGATTAGATTCTTATGCTGATGGAGGATCATAAGCCTCTCACTTTCTCTGACCAGTGGTAAGACTGTAACAGGTCTGGAATGTTGGTGGTATGACATATTTTAGGAGGTGTTATGACATACAGTGCCTTCAGAAAATATTCATACTCCTTAACTTATTACACATTTTGTTGTTAAAGCCAAAATTCACAATGGATTAAATACATTTTTTCTCTCTCACCAATTGCACACAATGCCCCATAATGACAAAGTGAAAACATGTTTTGGAAATTTTAACAAAATTATTGAAAATGAAATACAGAAATATCTAATTTACATAATTATTCAAACCCCTGAGTAAATACTTTGTAGAAGCATATTTGGCAGCGATTACAGCTGTGAGTATTTCTGGGTAAGTCTCTAAGAGCTTCCCACACCTGAATTGTGCAACATTTTCCAATGCTTTTTTTCTAAATTCTTCAAGCTCTGTCAAATTGTTTTTTGATCATTGCTAGACAACCATTTTCAGATCTTGCCATAGATTTTCAAGTAGAATTCAGACAAAACTGTTACTAGGCCACTCAGAAACATTCACTGTTTTCTTGGTAAGCAACTGTAGACTTGGCCTGCTGAAGGTGAATTCATCTTCTGGTGTCTAGTGGACATCAGACTGAACCAGATTTTTATCGAGGATCGTTCAGGGGCAGAACGACAGATTTTCACCTCGTCAGCTCGGGGGATCCAATCTTGCAACCTTACAGTTAACTAGTCCAACGCAATAACGACCTGCCTCTCTCTCGTTGCACTCCACAAGGGTTTTCCTGTTACACAAATGCAGTAAGCCAAGGTAAGTTGCTAGCTAACATTAAACTTATCTTATAAAAAACAATCAATCATAATCACTAGTTAACTACACATGGTTGATGATATTACTAGATATTATCTAGCGTGTCCTGCATATAATCTGACTGAGCATACAAGTATCTAAGTATCTGACTGAGCGGTGGTGGGCAGAAGCAGGCGCGTAAACATTCATTCAAAGAGCACTTTCGTGCGTTTTGCCAGCAGCTCTTCGTTGTGCGTCAAGCATTGCGCTGTTTATGATTTCAAACCTATCAACTCCCGAGATGAGGCTTGTGTAACCGAAGTGAAATGGCTAGCTAGTTTACGCGCGCTAATTGTCGTTGTGTTGCTGGTTCGAGCCCAGGGAGGAGCGAGCAGAGGGACAGAAGCTACACTGTTACTCTGGCAATACTAAAGTGCCTATAAGAACATCCAATAGTCAAAGGTTAATGAAATCCAAATGGTATAGAGGGAAATAGTCCTATAATTCCTATAATAACTACAACCTAAAACTTCTTACCTGGGAATATTTTGCCTTCATGTTAAAAGGAAACACCAGCTTTCATATGTTCTCATGTTCTGAGCAAGGAACTTAAACGTTAGCTTTCTTACATAGCACATATTGCACTTTTACTTTCTTCTCAAACACTTTGTTTTTGCATTATTTAAACCAAATTGAACATGTTTCATTATTTACTTGAGGCTAAATTGATTTTATTTATGTATTATATTAAGTTAAAATAAGTGTTCATTCAGTATTGTTGTAACTGTCAATATTACAAATAAATAAATAAAAAATTGGCCGATTAATCGGCATCAGCTTTTTTGGTCCTCTAATAATCGGCATCGGTATCGGCGTTGAAAAATCATAATCGGTCGACCTCTACTGCAATACCTTGACTTTGTTGTCCTTAAGCCATTTTGCCACAACTTTGGAAGTATGCTTGGGGTCATTGTCCATTTGGAAGACCTATTTGCCACCAAGCCTTAACTTCCTGACTGATGTCTTGAGATGTTGCTTCAATATATCCACATAATTTTTCTCCCTCATGATGCCATCTATTTTGTGAAGTGCACCAGTCCCTCCTGCAGCAAAGCACCCCCACAACATGATGCTGCCACCCCCGTGCTTCACAGTTGGGATGGTGTTTTTCGGCTTGCAAGCCTCCCCCTTTTTCCTCCAAACATAACAATGGTCATTATGGCCAATCAGTTCAATTTTTGTTTCATCAGACCAGAGGACATTTCTCCAAAAAGTACGATCTTTGTCCCCATGTGCAGTTGCAAACCATAGTCTGGCTGTTTTATGGCGGTTTTGGAGCAGTGGCTTCTTCCTTGCTAAGCGGCCTTTCAGGTTATGTCAATATAGGACTCGTTTTACTGTGGATATAGATACTTTGTACCTGTTTTCTCCATCATCTTCACAAGGTCATTTGCTGTTGTTCTGGGATTGATTTGCACTTTTCGCACCAAAATACGTTCAACTCTAGGAAACAGAACGCGTCTCCTTCCTGAGCGGTATGATGGCTGCGTGGTCCCATGGAGTTTATACTTGCGTACTATTGTTTGTATAGATGAACGTGGTACCTTCAGGCATTTGGAAATTGCTCCCAAGGATGAACCAGACTTGTGGAGGTCAACAACAAAACAATTCTGAGGTCTTGGCTGAGTTCTTTTGAATTTCCCATGATGTCAAGCAAAGAGGCACTGAGTTTGAAGGTCGGCCTTGAAATACATCCACAGGTACACCCCCAATTGACTCAAATGATTTAAATTAGCCTATCAGAAGCTTCTAAAGCCATGACATCATTTTCTGGAATTTTCCAAGCTGTTTAAAGGCAAAATCAACTTAGTGTATGTAAACTTCTGACCCACTGGAATTATGATTTACAAGTGAATTATATGTGAAATAATCTGTCTGTAAACAATTGTTGGAAAAATTACTTGTGTCATGCACAAAGTAGATGTCCTAACTGACTTGCCAAAACTATAGCTTGTTTACAATAAATTTGTGGAGTGTTTGAAAAACGTGTTTTAATGACTCCAAGCTCAGTGTATGTAAACTTCCCACTTCAACTGTAGATACTTCAATCTTGAAGTATTCCCCACATATGCTGAGCATATATTTGCTGCTTTTCCTTCACTCTGCGGTCCAACTCATCGCAAACCATCTCAATTATGTTGAAGTCAGATGATTGTGGAGGCCAGGTCATCTGATGCAGCACTCCATCACTCTCCTTCTTGGTCAAATAACCCTTATACAGCCTGGAGGTTGTTGGAACCAAAACTCTCAAATTTGGACTCATCAGACCAAAGGACAGATTTCCACTGGTCTAATGTCCATTGCTCGTGTTTCATGGCCCAAGCAAGTCTCTTCTTATTATTTGTGTCTTTTAGTAGTGGTTTCTTTGCAGCAATTCGACCATGAAGGCCTGATTCAGGCAGTCTCCTCTGAACTGTTGATGTTGAGATGTATCTGTTACTTGAACTCTGTGAAGCATTTATTTGGGCTTCAATTTCTGTGGCTGGTAACTCTAATGAACTTGAATGAATCCTCTGCAGCAGAGGTAACTTTGGGTCTTCCTTTCCTGTGGCGGTCCTCATGAGAGCCAGTTTCATCATAGCGCTTGATTGTTTTTGTGACTGCACTTGAAAAACGTTGAAGTTCTTGAAATTTTCCACATTGACTAACCTTCATGTCTTAAAGTAATGATGGTCTGTCGTTTTTCTTTGATTATTTGAGCTGTTCTTGCTAGATTATAGACCTGGTCTTTTATCAAATAGGGCTATCCTTTGTATACCACCCCTACCTTGTCACAACACAACTGATTGGCTCAAACGCATTAAGAAGGAAAGCAATTCCACAAATTTACTTTTAACAAGGCACACATGTTAATTTAACTGCATTCCAGGTGATTACCTCATGAAGCTGGTTGAGAGAATGGCAAGTGTGTGCAAAGCTGTCATCAAGGCAAAGGGTGGCTACTTTGAAGAATCGCAAATATAAAATATATTTTGATTAGTTTAACATGTTTTTGGTTACGACACGATATGTGTTATTTCTTAGTTTTGATGTCTTCACTATTATTCTACAATGTAGAAAATAGTTCAAATAAAGAAAAACCCTTAAATGAGTAGGTGTGTCCACAATTTTGACTGGTACTGTATGCATTCAGACCTTTTGCTATGAGCCTCGAAATTGATCTCAGGTCCTGTTTCCTTTGATCATCCTTGAGATGTTTCTACATCTTGGTATGGGGTGGAGAGGGATGGATTTGGGATGGGGTGGAGAGGGATGGATTTGGTGTGGGGAAGAGAGGGATGGATTTGGTGTGGGGTGGAGAGGGATGGATTTGGTGTGGGGTGGAGAGGGATGGATTTGGTGTAGAGAAGAGAGGGATGGATTTGGTGTGGGGTGGAGAGGGATGGATTTGGTGTGGGGAAGAGAGGGATGGATTTGGTGTGGGGTGGAGAGGGATGGATTTGGTGTGGGGAAGAGAGGGATGGATTTGGTGTGGGGTGGAGAGGGATGGATTTGGGATGGGGTGGAGAGGGATGGATTTGGTGTGGGGTGGAGAGGGATGGATTTGGTGTGGGGAAGAGAGGGATGGATTTGGTGTGGGGAAGAGAGGGATGGATTTGGTGTGGGGTGGAGAGGGATGGATTTGGTGTGGGGAAGAGAGGGATGGATTTGGTGTGGGGAAGAGAGAAGGAAGAATGTACAATTTTATGTTTTTGTGACTTCCAAATGAATGAGTTCTGGATTAGGAAAGGATATTGAATCATTATTATTCCCTGTTTATCATAACAACTAAGATTCAATGGGTGGTTATTGGTGAGAATGGAGTGGGGCTTTAGTTGGGGGATTGGGATGGGGTGACTGGGAGGGCTTCAGACACTTCTGTTAGGTGTGTGTTAGGTGGCCTCCACACATTCCATTTCAGTCTCTCTGTGGACCTACTTTACCCAAGTAGACCCCACCAGTTACTATACTTTAATTGCATTTTTAAGGTAATACAACCTGACCACCAATACAAACTGACTTAAGTGACAGTCTTTTTCCAATAAATATATATTGACATAATCCAGAGTATTTTTGTGGGACATTAGGAGAGGATTTTGATATTTAAAATCACTTAAAAAGGCCTCAAGTGCAAAGACGTCCTTTGCTTAGTTTTTTCAGCACAGTCCACATGCCCAGACACACTATACAATGCATTCGGAAAGTGTTCAGACCCCTTGACTTTTTCCACATTTTGTTATGTTAAAGTCTTATTCAAAAAAGTATTAAATAAAACAATTTCCTCATGAATCTACAGACGATACCCCATAATGACATTCTGAAAATAGGTTTGTAGAAAATTTTGCTAATATTTTAAAAACAAAAAAACAGAAATATCACATTTACATAAGTATTCAGACCCTTTGCTATGAGACTCAAAATTGAGCTCAGGTGCATCCTGTTTCCATAATCATCCTTGATGTTTATACAACTTGTTTGGAGTCCAACTGTGGTAAATTCAATTGATTGGACATGATATGGAAAGGCACACACCTGTCTATATAAGGTTCCACAGTTGACAGTAAATATCAGAACAAAAACCAAGCCATGAGGTCGAAGGAATTGTCTGTAGAGCTCCGAGATAGGATTGTGTCGAGGCACAGACCTGGGAGGCTCCCAACAACTTTCTGCAGCATTGATGGTCCCCAAGAACACAGTGGTCTCCATCATTCTTAAACGGAAGCAGTTTGGAACCACCAAGACTCTTCCTAGAGCCGGCCACCCAGCCAAGCTGAGCAATCGGGGGAGAAGGACCTTGGTCAGGGAAGTGACCAAGAACCTGATGTTCACTCTGACAGAGCTATAGCATTCCTCTGTGGCCTGACGGAAACCATTCCTCAGTAAAAGGCACACAACAGCCTGCTTGGAGTTTGCCAAAAGGCACCTAAAGACTCTCACATTCTCTAGTCTGATGAAACCAAGATTAAACTATTTGGTCTGAATGTCAAGCCTCACGTCTGGAGGAAACCTGGCACCATCCCTATGGTGTAGCATGGTGGTGGCAGCATCATGCTGTGGGGATGTTTATCATCGTCAGGGACTGGGAGGCTAGTCAGGATTGAGGGAAAGATGAACGGAGCAAAATATAGAGAGATCCTTGATGAAAGCTTGCTTTAGAGCGCTGAGGACCTCAGACTGGGGCGAAGGTTCACCTTCCAACAGAACAATGACCCTAAGCACACTGCAAGACAACACAGGAGTGGCTTCCAGAGATCCCAGATCTCTGGAGAGACCTGAAAATAGCTGTGCATCAACTTTCCCGGCAGGTAGCCTAGTGGTTAGAGCATTGGGCAAGTAACTGAAGGGTTGCTAGATCAAATCCCAGAGCTGACAAGGTAAAAAAAATCTGTCGTTTTTATTTTTATTTATTTCACCTTTATTTAACTAGGCAAGTCAGTTAAGAACAAATTCTTGCGGCCCAGGAACAGTGGGTTAACTGCCTTGTTCAGGTGCAGACATCATAACCGCCATCGATAAGAGACATTACTGTGCAGCCGTATTCATCGACCTGGCCAAGGCTTTCGACTCTGTCAATCACAACATTCATATTGGCAGACTCGACAGCCTTGGTTTCTCAAATGATTGCCTCGCCTGGTTTACCAACTACTTCTCTGATAGAGTTCAGTGTGTCAAATCGGAGGGCCTGTTGTCTGGACCTCTGACAGTCTCTATGGGTGTGCCACAGGGTTCAATTCTCGGGCCGACTTTCTTTTCTGTATACATCAATGACATTGCTCTTGCTGCTGGTGATTCTCTGATCCACCTCTACTCAGACGACACCATTCTGTATACTTCTGGCCCCTCCTTGGACACTGTGTTAACTAACCTCCAGACGAGCTTCAATGCCATACAACTCTCCTTCCGTGGCCTCCAGCTGCTCTTAAACGCAAGTAAAACTAAATGCATGCTTTTCAATCGATCACTGCCCGCCTGTCCAGCATCACTACTCTGGACGGCTCTGACTTAGAATACGTGGACAACTACAAATACCTGGGTGTCTGGTTAGACTGTAAACTCTCCTTCCAGACTCACATTAAGCATCTCCAATCCAAAATTAAATCTAGAATCGGCTTCCTATATCGCAACAAAGCATCCTTCACTCATGCTGCCAAACATACCCTCGTAAATCTGACCATCCTACCGATCCTCGACTTCGGTGATGTCATCTATAAAATAGCCTCCAACACTCTACTCAACAAACTGGATGCAGTCTATCACAGTGCCATCCGTTTTGTCACCAAAGCCCCATACACTACCCACCATTGCGACCTGTACGCTCTCGTTGGTTGGCCCTCTCTTCATACTCGTCGCCAAACTCACTGGCTACAGGTTATCTACAAGTCTCTGCTAGGTAAAGCCCCGCCTTATCTCAGCTCACTGGTCACCATAGCAGCACCCACTCGTAGCACGCGCTCCAGCAGGTATATCTCACTGGTCACCCCCAAAACCAATTCCTCCTTTGGTTGTCTTTCCTTCCAGTTCTTTGCTGCCCATGACTGGAACGAATTGCAAAAATCTCTGAAGCTGGAGACTCACATCTCCCTCACTAGCTTTAAGCACCAGCTGTCAGAGCAGTTTACAGATAATTGCACCTGTACTTAGCCTATCTGTAAACTGCCCATCTATCTACCTACCTCATCCCCATACTGGTATTTATTTAGCTCCTTTGCAACCCAGTATCTCTACTTGCACATTCATCTTCTGCCGATCTACCATTCCAGTGTTCAATTGCTATATTGTAATTACTTCGCCAGCATGGCCTATTTATTTCCTTAACTGACCTCATTTGCACTCACTGTATACAGACTTTTTGTTTTCTTTTGTTCTACTGTATTATTGACTGTATATTTTGTTTATTCCATGTGTAACTCTGTGTTGTTGTATGTGTCGAATTGCTACGCTTTATCTTGGCCAGTTCGCAGTTGCAAATGAGAACTTGTTCTCAACTGGCCTACCTGGTTAAATAAAGGTTAAATAAAAAAATCCAACCTGACAGAGCTTGAGAGGATCTCCAGAGAAGAAAGGGAGAAACTCCCTAAATACAGGTGTGCCAAGCTTGAAGCGTCATACCCAAGACTCAATGCTGTAATTGCTGCCAACGGTGCTTTAACAAAGTACTGAGTAAAGGGTCTGAATGCTTATTTAAATATGATATTTCAGTTTTTTTTAATTGTAATAAATTTGCAGCAAGTTCTAAAAAACATTTTATGCTTTTGTCATTATGGGGTATTGTGTGTGTCACGTTCTAACCTTTATTTCCTTTGTTTTGTATTTGTTTAGTATGGTCAGGGCGTGAGTTGGGGTGGGCAGTCTATGTTTGTTTTTCTATTTTTTTTGGCATTTCTATGTCTGGCCTGATATGGTTCTCAATCAGAGGCAGGTGTTAGTCATTGTCTCTGATTGGGAACCATATTTAGGTAGCCTGGGTTTCACTGTGTGTTTGTGGGTGATTGTTCCTGTCTCTGTGTTTTGCACCAGATAGGGCTGTTTTTGGTTTTCCACGTTTATTGTTTTGTAGTGTTCGTGTTTACCTTTTTGTTATTAAACATGAATCAAAGAAACCAGGCTGCATTTTGGTCCGCTTCTCCTTCACAACAAGAAAACCGTTACAGTGTGTAGGTTGACAAGTGGAAAATAACAATTGAATCAATTTTAGAATAAAGCTGTAACAACAAAAATGTTTTGTTTTGAGTGAAATTCCTTATTATTACATCAATATCGACCTGGCGTATCAGTTGAAAGAACCCAACATTTTTAAACTCCATGGAAGTTATTGCGTCACAATTCCAGCCAATCATTGAGTTTTTTTGAGCTCACCCTCCATAATATTAATAGGCCTACACACCACTAATATACACGCACATATGTAGTATCAGGAGATAGAAAAGATAGAAGGATATACAGTATAGAAGGTATAGGAATATATGAGAGGAAGTCGATACACACCCACACAGTTGGGTAACTGCACCGCCCTTGACCGCAAAGTGCTACAGAGGGCGGTGTGAACAGCCCAGTACATCGCTGGGGCCAAGCTTCCTGCCATCCAGGACCTATATACCAGACGGTATCAGAGGAAGCCACGAAAAATTGTCACAGTTCACTCAGCTACTGTCTGACAAACGGTGCCGGAGGATCGGCTCTCAGACCAACAGGTTCTGAGACAACTTCTACCCCCAAGCCACAAGACTGCTAAATCGCCAAAAGAATAGTACCCCAACGATCTGCACTGACTATCTTGCACTGACCCTATGCACACTCACTAGACTTCATATACAAACTCACTAGACTTTATATACACGCTCACTAGACTATATATACACACTCGCTAGACTTTATATGCACACTCATTAGACTATATATACACACTCACTAGACTATATATACACACTCACTAGACTTCATATACAAACTCACTAGACTTTATATACACGCTCACTAGACTATATATACACACTCACTAGACTATATATGCACACTCACTAGACTATATATACACACTCACTAGACTTCATATACAAACTCACTAGACTTTATATGCACACTCATTAGACTATATATACACACTCACTAGACTATATATACACGCTCACTAGACTATATATACACACTCGCTAGACTTTATATGCACACTCATTAGACTATATATACACACTCACTAGACTATATACACACACTAGACTATATATACACACTCACTAGACTATATACACACACTCACTAGACTATATATACGCACTCACTAGACTATATACACACACTCACTAGACTTTATATGCACACTCACTAGACTATATATACACACTCACTAGACTATATACACACACTCACTAGACTATATATACACACTCACTAGACTTTATATGCACACTCACTAGACTATATATACACACTCACTAGACTATATACACACACTCACTAGACTATATATACACACTCACTAGACTTTATATACACATTCACTAGACTTTATATACACACTCACTAGACTATATATACACAATCCCTAGACTATATACACACACTCATTAGACTATATATACACACTCACTAGACTATATATACACTCTCACTAGACTATATATGCACACTCACTAGACTATATATACACACTCACTAGACTATATACACACACTTACTAGACTATATATACACACTCACTAGACTATATATACACACTCTAGACTATATATACACCCTCACTAGACTATATATACACTCTCACTAGACTATATATACACACTCTCTAGACTATATATACACACTCACTAGACTATATATACACTCTCACTAGACTATATATTCACACTCACTAGACTATATATACACCCTCACTAGACTATATATACACCCTCACTAGACTATATATACACACTCACTAGACTATATATACACACTCACTAGACTATATATACACACTCACTAGACTATATATACACTCTCACTAGACTATATATACACACTCACTAGACTATATATACACACTCACTAGACTATATATACACACTCACTAGACTATATATACACACTCACTAGACTATATATACACACTCACTAGACTATATATACACACTCACTCGCACGCACTACACTGTCACTTCCAAACAAAATTTGCATACATTCACATAGATACCGTAACACATACCGACACAACACAAACACTCTTACATAATTTGCTGCTGTTACTCTGTTCTTTATTTTACTCTTATCATCAATCATGATGTCTAGTCACTTGTCTAGTCACTTATCTTGTCTTCATATTTTATTTTTTAAATGTATTGATTTAACCTTTATTTATCTAAGAACAAATTCTTATTTACAATGACGGCCTACACCGGCCAAACCTGGACGACGCTGGACCAATTAAGCGCCAGCCTATGGGACTCCCAATCATGGTCGTTTGTGATACAGCCTGGATTTGAACCAGGGTGTCTGTAGTGACGCCTCTAGCACAGAGATGCAGTGCATCTTTGTGTCTGTCTGTGTGTGTGTCTGCTCCATTGAGCCGTGTAATAACATTTTTAAAACAAGTTCAGCCTCTCCTCAGTCCCAGAGCTGACCTCACCCTGGCCTGTTCATGGGACAACAGAGCTCCAGCCCCAGATCACCCTGCCTCTCTGTAATAATGCGTTGTGTTGACTGTGTTGTGTGGAGGAGATGTTTGTTCAGGGCCGTGCCCAGGAGTGTTGAGGGGACAACGGATACAGAGAGGCAGAGTGACCTGGGGCTGGAGCTCTGTTGTCCCATGAACAGGCCAGGGTGAGGTCAGCTCTGGGACTGAAGAGAGGCTGAACTCTTTGTGTCTATTGAATCAACTAAGCTCTGACATAGTTTCTCTATTGAGGAAACCTAAACACATTCTGTGTGCTTGTCTATTCCTGATTTGGTCTACGGGTTTAGGGTTGTAATACAAATAGTTCTACAAAACTAGGGCAAACCTCTCACTCCAGAGGGAATACTGCAACTGTGCAACTCTCACGCTTGTCTTCAACTTCTGTATGTGGATTGTGTTGTTCAGTGTCTTAGTTGTGATTTCTATGTAGTTCTGCGGAAGACGATGCTTTATTGGGGATACAGTACAAATCAAAGGGTGGATTGTGTAAGTGTTTGTTTATTTGGGAGTGAGTGTGTTTTCTCCTCTGCCTCCCATCTCCACACCACAGCACTGATCCCTTCCATCTCCCACCCTGGCCTTCCCTGATCCTGGGGCTAATGGTCCCGGAGGCCCGGTCCAGACAGGGACACTATCCTGCTGACCTACCCCAGCCTCACCTCTCTCATCTGGGTCAGTCCACTGAGGACAGGGCCTAGTATAAGATTAATGGAGCTCACCACTGGAGCAAGGTGTACAGCATGTGTGTGGGACATGTTGTTTGTTTGTGTGTGTTTGTAGAGAGGATGAGTCTCTCTGTTTAAGGCTTCAGGGGTAAACTCTAATCTCTGGATCAGTGGTGTGGTTTGACCATATTGGACATTTTAGGACTGTGTGTGCGTGGATGTTTGTGTGGGTGTGTGTATATGTAACATATATACAGCTGACACACATGACCTTTATTTAGCAGGTAATTATACGCTCCCATGTGACTCTCTCTCTCTCTCTCTCTCTCTCTCTCTCTCTCTCTCCCTACTCCTTTCTACTCTCTGACTACCCATCTCCTTCTCTCTGCTTCCCCTTTCTCTTTTCTCTCTCTTTTCTCCCCATCTCATTCTCTCTTTACCCACTCTCTCCCTTCCTCTCTCCCCCTCCCTCCCTCCCTCCCTCCCTCCCTCCCTCCCTCCCTCCCTCCCTCCCTCCCTCCCTCCCTCCCTCCCTCCCTCCCTCCCTTCCCCTCTCTCTGTGTGAAGAGTGCTGTTTCAGCAAGGTCTTCTGTTCATTCTCAAGGTGTCCCCAGTCCGCCTCCCCAGCTCTCTCTCTCTCTCTTCTTTTTTGAAGGCCCAGTTAATGGATTGGCCTTATATACCTTCCAAATGGAGCTCTCCCAGCCTTAATTCCCTTCCTGATAAAGATCCCCTTTTACCTTCCCTTTCTATAAGTCTCTACCTGATATCAGACACACTGGGAAGGGCAGATGAGCACCACATCCTACCTCTGTGTCCAGACCAGGGGAAAATGGACGCGGGTGAAAGAGAATCAATGTTTTTTCCATTCATGTGTTAGTGAGGGGGAATGAGGGGTCTGTATGGTGGTAAATAGGAGCTATCTGAGTCTTTTCCATATATTGGCTGTATAGACAGACACAGTGTCTGTGGTGGGATTGGAGGCTTTCAGCAGCTTTATGGGGACAGGAGGTTATCAGGAGGATCTGGAGGATGGCAGGTATAGCTGTCAAAGCTGTCAGCTCCTCTGAATCTGTACGACCACACAAACAAACAAACAACCCCCCCCCCCCCCCCCCTCCTGGATGATGTCTGGACTTTCTCCATTAGGCAGAATACAGGCAGTTTGACCTGCTTGGCTACTGAAGCATGTACTATTGTACTGTATATGCTGCCTGGTGTATTTGAAAAACAACTCTATAATACTTTTGGTAAAACTACAAATGAGACAACAGCTCACAACAGAAGTGCTTACATAGGGAGATTTGACTGAATAGAAGCTGGCCTAACATCTACCCGCCCCCCCCACACACACACACACCTCTCTCCATCCTCATATTAACCTCCTCAGAGGCACTGTGGTGTGGTGGTGAAGATAGTGAGGAGAAATTGGGTTAGAGAGGGAGAGAGAGATATAAAGAGATTGAGAAACCTAATGGCAGCTCCGGCGCCTTCATACATCCATTACATGTCATCATATCGAAACACACAATACAACAAGCATAAGCTTTCTATCATACTATCAAAAAAGATGGCATTCTTAAATATGTCACATGTACTAGTGTTTTCCCCTCTGGTCCCCCTCAGACACACAGAGACAGACAGAGGGTTAATCTAGCTGCATGTTTGATGCATTTTTAACGGGCTCTGGACTCTTCGTGTTTCCAGCCAGCTGAAGATCTCATCTGCTATCATTTAATTAGTGCAGGAATCACAGTGCATAATAAAACACTATTAATATACCTCATCCCCTCCTCCCACCACCCCCACCACCATCCCCTCCTCAGCCACTTACTGAACCACAGGAAAAAAGACTGCATTTTATTTCCTCCCCATTTTCTGTTAAAAGAGGGAGAGATTTGTACAGTAATTATGCTCTCGTTAGGACAGAGAGAATGTTTAAGTGGTGTAAGTAGTATAAAGTGTGTGGCTGGGCTGGGCTGGTTGGCTGGGCTGGCTGGCTGTGCTGGTGGGCTGGTTGGCTGGGCTGGGCTGGCTGGCTGTGCTGGTGGGCTGGTTGGCTGGACTGGGCTGGCTGGCTGTGCTGGTGGGCTGGTTGGTTGGTTGGCTGGGCTGGTTGGCTGGGCTGGTTGGCTGGCTGGCTGGTTGGCTGGGCTGGTTGGCTGGGCTGGTTGGTTGGGCTGGGCTGGCTGGGCTGGTTGGCTGGCTGGCTGGTTGGCTGGGCTGGTTGGCTGGGCTGGTTGGCTGGGCTGCTTGGTTGGGCTGGGCTGGGCTGGCTGGGCTGGGCTGGGCTGGGCTGGGCTGGGCTGGGCTGGGCTGGGCTGGGCTGGGCTGGGCTGGTTGGCGGGGCTGGTTGGCTGGGCTGGGCTGATGGGCTGGGCTGATATTCAGGGTGAGGAGCTGTAGTTATATTTCATCAGAGGACCATTTCTTACTGTACCTACTACTCAGTGTTTGATGGGCAGTGGGCCTTCATGGACCACTGCGTTCAGAGAGATCAGACACACAGAGAGGGTTATAGAGCAAACCTCCACATTTATTGGGCAGTCAGCCTCTGTGGTCGGGGTTTGTGGATGTAGGGGTGGATGTGGGGGGAGGGGGTTGTATTTTGCCCATCACAGCTTTTCTAAAACATAAATATAAATGAATATTTATCAGCAGGCCAGCGACTTGTGCGTGTGGTGGGAACAGGGGAATATATTTTTGACCAAATGTGTTTTGGATTTAATTCAACCAATTTTTTTGCTAGATTTGCATAGAAATCATCTGAGGTGAGCGAAATTTAGCAGACGTCCAAGACCAAGTATTAGGGAAGAACATCTAGGGAGTGAACACACATAGTTTCTGTGTGTATCTCTATCTTTTCTTATATTCTTATCTCTCCATGTGGACTCTCTCTCTCTCTCTCTCTCTCTCTCTCTCACTCTCTCTCTCTCTCCCTCTCTCTCTCTCTCTCTCTCTCTCTCTCTCTCTCTCTCTCTCACTCTCTCTCTCTCTCTCTCTCTCTCTATCTCTCTCTCTCTCTCTCTCTCTCTCTCTCTCTCTCTCTCACTCTCTCTCTCTCTCTCTCTCTCACTCTCTCTCTCTCTCTCTCTCTCTCTCTCTCTCACTCTCTCTCTCTCACTCTCTCTCTCTCTCTCTCTCTCTCTCTCATTGATGTTTATTCCGATGATTGTCAGTAGTAGAAACAGCAGACCGAGAGTGTTGTCAATATGTAGACAGCTCAGTGTTTTAAATGAACCAATGCACAACGGACGATTCACTGGATTAATGATGTCTGAACAGTTACCTCTCTCTTTCTCGTTTGGAGGCTCATGTGTAGTTGTGTTGTGATCAATAAGTCTGTTCACTTAATGGGGAATTTGATTCCAATAGAATAACACTGGACTTTGTGTATTTTGCTTTACTGCATCTCCTAATGTTCTCTCAACTCCATAGCCAAAGAGCTCACCGGAAACCCAATTCCCCAATCTCCCTCTCTGTGTTTCTGTGTCCCCTGTCTGCACTGTGTGACGTTGTCGGCCCCTGTGTGACTTTTCCAAATGGCCCGTTATAATCACCGCTCTGCCATTGACTGTAATGGAATGTGACGATTAGCGCCCTCGTCGCCACGCTAATGGGCCTGACTTTCTATTGCTGCCTGGTAGCAGTGCATTGTGGGATAGCCTAAATGAGGGTGGCGTGTGACAGAGGGGGGGGGGGGGGGGGGGGTGTGAAGGGGGGTAAAGTGTTCCTCTCCTCCTCTCTCAGGATGAAGACAGGCAGTTAGAGGGACACTTATGGGAACGCCAAATATCTCTTTCTAAATGTCAACACCAAGAGAGAGAGAGAGAGAGACTGTATCCAGCCCCCTTTGCACTGGCCAAATTTGGTTTAAAGATATACACTATATATACAAAAGTATGTGGACACCCCTTCAAATGAGTGGATTTGGCTATTTCAACCGTTGCTGACAGGTGTATAAAATCGAGCACACAACCATGCAATCTCCATAGATAAACATTGGCAGTAGAATGGCCTTACTGAAGAGCTCAGTCACTTTCAACGTCACACCGTCATAGGACGCCACCTTTCCAACAAGTCAGTCAAATGTCTGCCTTGCTAGAGTTGCCCCGGTCAACTGTAAGTGCTGTTATTGTGACGTGGAAACGTGTAGGAGCAACAACGTCTCAGCCGCGAAGTGGTAGGCCACACAAGCTAGAAGAAAAAGAAACGCACACCTGTTTTGGCGAGGTGCTGGCTATTGGAGTAGAAAACTTGAAAATAAAAGAGAGCCGCACACTCTAGGAGCTCAGATGCAAAAATGTAATTACCAACGTTTCGACAGCCAAGCTGTCTTCATCAGGGTATAATCACAAACACTGCGGGATGACTCGTTTATATAGTGTCAAAAGACACAGGTGTCTGTAATCATGGCCAAGAATGGCCTAATATCATTGGTTAATTCTCAAATATTAAAATGGCATACAAAGAACAGCATACAAACAACAAATGGATAGCATACGATCATAAATTCATTTTCGACTACACAAGCTTACAAACAATTACAATGGCAAAGTCACAATAATCACAAGAATGGCTTCAGATCAAAGTCTAGGCCACACAAGCTCACAGATTAAGACCGCTGAGTGCTGAAGTGTGTAGCGCTGTCCTCGGTTGCAACACTCACTACCGAGTTCCAAACTGCCTTTGGAAGCAACGTCAGCACAATAATTGTTTGTGTGTTTCCATGGCCGGGCAGCCGCACACACGCCTAAGATCACCATGCACAATGCTAAGCGTCAGCTGGAGTGGTGTAAAGCTCGCTGCCATAAGACTCTAGAGCAGTGGAAATGCTTTCTCTGGAGTGATGAATTATGCTGACATTTTCAACCGGCAGTCCGACAGACAAATCTAGGATTGCCGGATGCCAGGAGAACGCTACCTGCCCCAATGCATAGTGCCAACTGTAAAGTTTTGTGGAGGAGGAATAATGGTCTGAGGCTGTTTTTCATGGTTCGGGCTTCCAACTTTGCAACCGTTTGGGGAAGGCCATTTCCTGTTTCAGCATGACACTGCCCCTGTGCACAAAGCGAGGTCCATACAGAAAAGGTATGTCGAAATTGGTGTGGAAGAACTTGACTGGCCTGCACAGAGCCCTGACCTCAACACCGTCAAACACCTTTGGGATAAATTGGAATGCCAACTGTGAGCCAACCCTACTCGCCCAAAATTAGTGCCCGACCTCACTAATGCTCTTGTGGTTGAATTGGAGCAAGTCCCCACAGCAATGTTCCAACATCTAGTGGAAAGCCTTCCCAGAAGAGTAGAGGCTGTTATAGCAGCAAAGGGGGGACCACCTCCATATTTATGCCCATGATTTTTAATGAGATGTTCAACGAGAAGGCATTCACATACTTTTGGTCATGGAGTGTATATTTGTAAAAAATTCCAAAGCATAACAAAAAAACACCAATGACTCTTTAATCAGATAGCACAGACACTGCATAGATGTACCTTCCTATCAGAGACCCTTCTCTCTTTTTCCACCTCTTCTATCTCCTCTCCTCCTCTCTCCTCCTCCTCCCCAGCCAGTGAGATGGAGACAGAGTAAGAAAGGAGGTTGAATACCTTTCATCTTCATTACCTGCTTTGATTTCCCTGCTAAAGGAGGAAATGCATAATTTACCTCCTTTGAAGATGCTCCACTATTACTGACAACATGTTACTTTAATCTGAGACCCCTGAACATGAAATATTTAGTCATTTACTGAACAAAGGAGGGCCAGGGCCATTTTCTCCTACCTCTTTGACTTTCCCTGTCATACACTGTTAGTGTAGCCAATAAGAAGCTAATAATTTGGGCTGGAAAAGGGCCTTTTCTAAGTGGAGGGGAGGTCAACCTGCTATTACCTTGTTATTTCACCAGACTGAGAGGGAAGAGCTCTGAAGTAAAGTGCTACCGTTGGCAGAAGTGTGTGTAGGTGACTGAAGGATACGTCTCTTACTCTGAAGGAACATGTTAGTGGTACTTCGCGTCTCTTAACTGATTGTTTGTGCGTGTGTGTGTGTGTGTGTGTCCTCAGAAGGGAAATAAAAATAATTACCCACTCATAAATGTTGTTTTCCCCTTCCCCTCTCCCTCCCTCTTTCATCCCTCCCTCCTTTTGATTAATTACCCTGTGAACATCATATGCAGAGTGAACACAAACATGATTGTTATTGTGTGTAATTGTGTATCTGTTTTAGTGTGCGTGCATGTGTGTGCACAGGTGTTTGTGTGATTTTTCTCACTGAACACATCCAGCTCCTTTCCAGCCGCTTAACGGTAGTCTCTCCTACACCATGTCTACACATTCAGCTCCACTTCAGTCTATTGTATGTCCTGCATTACAATTATTCCTCTGTAGCCTGATCCCACATCTGTTGCTTCATTGTCAATTCCATAAGGAGTTGGCAAGAGAGCAGAAACAGACTGGCATGCAGGCTATTTCCTCTGTACCCATCCAGACACTTTACCCTACTGACATACCAGTGACACACACACACACACACACACACACACACACACACACACTGTGACGGCCCTGAATTATTTTGAGCCGTCTCAGTGCTTCTCCTTCCAATAGGGTGCTTGCCCTTTAATTCCCAATTAAATAGCCAGCATCAGCTGCGCAAAAGTGGCGTTTTTGATGGAGACGTGACTGAGGATGTGTTCCCAAAGCTTCTCTATTCCGGTTGTTTTGTTGCTGTTAAACGTGTGTTTTGTAGCCTGAGAGTTTACCCAGGATCGGATCCACTCTTTGCGTCCGTGGACTACTCCTCTCTATTCTTCGTGGCCTTTCTCCGCTGGAGATCTGTTGGCGGATTGGATTGTCTGACTGACCGACTGACTACCACCTTTTTTGTATACGGTATTTCATTTGTTTTGATATGATGTATACGGTGATGATTTATGTAGTTAGATGTAGTTGAGGAATTAGTAAGAGCAGATACGCTTTAAAGTTCTGTGGTAAAATGGTTATATTGATTGTATGATTTAATACTGGGTTTACGCTACACGGAATGAACGGACCAACATTGCGTGACAAAAGTCACTTGAGTTCACTGAACTCCTTTACCGGGCGGGACTCTTTTTAGGCCCGAGGTACAGGACATTTCTGGAGGAACCAGAACTCATTGTGTTATATTATTATGTGTGTGTAATCCATTGATGTTGCTAATACAACCCACGCAAAAGAATAGTTGTTTTTGAAGTTCTTTCAATGTTTTAAGGGTTTATGAAAAGTTGATTTCCCTTCTGACGTTTACATAAGTCCTTTGTAATGGTGTAGACTTGACGGACCAGATGGGACTCATTCCCTCCCAAACTAAAAGGAGAAACCAATGTTTTCTCTGGTAGGCACAACCTACCTGGCACCCCTATAAAAAAATAACCTCAAGTCAAAACCGTTACATAAAAAATGGCACCCCAGATGGGACAGCTCAACATTGAGAACTAACCAAAGCAAATATTTTGTGTGGAATTAAAACAATGGATTCACCCCAAGATAATGTGCTCATCCATGTCATACCTGTCAATGGGAATATACAGGGCCATTCTAACCATCAAGCTGACAATACAAATCATAATGTGAATGGAGATAATGGAGTTGATTTGGGCCAGAGCCCTGGGAATCTGAATGCTCGGTCTGAACCACAGGCCACAGGAGGTCTAACCAGTTACTCACTTATTGACATGGATCTGTGTGGAAGTACTGAGCTAGCCCTCCCTCTGACACCCAACCTTCTTCCATTGTCTGGTTTATCTCCAGAGGTGGGAGTCTTACAACTTCAAGGTGACATCCTTGATATTCGTCGGACTCAACAACATCTCCAAACTCTTATCCACGATAAATTCAAATGTCTGAGGGAAGAGCAACAACAGAGTGCCATGGAATTCAGAACCTCACTGAGCACTCTAACCCACACGCTGACAGAGCTCAGTGAGAGTGGAAGACGGGAAATTACTGGTGCCATGGACAGGCAGTTTGACTACCAACGAAACCAACTCACTGCCACTCTCCAATGGCGCCTGCAACATCATCACACTGAGGTCCTCAAGGACGTTAATTCTGTTTTTTCTCCCATGGTTAACACTGTAGACCACTTGCAAACAGAGCTCTCTAATTGTGTTAAAATGTTGGATGACGTGTCTGTGGACATGGCCTCCATTAAGCACAACTCCTTACACAGAGTTTCTCTAGTGTCCACTTCTGTTCAGACCACTGAGGGCCAAGCTGGCACCTCTGAAGAGCCAAGACAAGGCCATGCTACAGCCACCCCTTGCAGGATGCAATCCACCATGCATCCTGGTGTTCATTTTCATTGTCCGATAACGCCCTCCCCCTCTACTTCCTCAATCCCTCCTAGCTCGTTTGTTCATGGTGATTTGAGTAGACGTCATGTGGGGGCGATGCCCATTAAATTGCAATTTCCCACCTTTGGGAAAAAAGATGACAGTCCTGATCCGCTAATGTACCTAGAAAGATGTCGTGACTTTCTTGCCCTCAATCCCCTGGCTGACGAAGAACTCCTTGCCACATTGAGGAATGTGTTGCATGGGACAGCTCGAGACTGGTGGGATGTGGCACGTCTCACCACTACCTCCTGGGCTGACTTTGAGGCCAAGTTTTCCTCTGCATTTCTGTCTGAGGACTACACAGATGAGTTGGCAGACAGAGTCAGGAATCGAGTACAAAGAGAGAAAGAGAGTATCCGTGACTTTGCATACGGTTACCACTCCCTGTGCAGAAGGTGGAAACCTGGCATTGAGGAGGAAGAGGTCATTAAATTGATTTTGAAGAACATCAACCCACTACTAGCCAGTCAACTCCGAGAACGAGTCACCACTGTCGATGGACTGGTTCGCTTGGGACAGCAGTTTGAGAAGGACAGAGAATGCCAACAGCAATATGACCAAAGAAAGAAACAGACACCCAAACCGTTACCCAAGACAGACCATCAACAACAGCCAGAGTCTCAAGCCATGACCCCTCTCATGTTCTGTTGGAGATGTAGCCAAAAGGGACATTCTTCAGCTACATGTCCAAGACCGTATCAAGAAAACCCTTCCAGAAACCACAAATCACAACAGGCCAACACACCTAACTCTCTTCGCAGGAATGACCATCCTTCTCTGGGTGCTTTAACCAGAGCTGAAATCCCAAGAGTCACTGCCTACGCCCCCCCATCGACATCCCCTTCCTTTCAGTTCATACCGCACCAACTGGTGTTACCCCTGTCCATAGGCCCATGGACAGGAAGAGCCATCCTGGACACCGGGTCATCCTACACACTGCTCAATGAGAAACTGTGGAAGGAGGTTAAAGGTCCACAATACAACTTGAAGCCGTGGACTGAAGGTCCACTCTATCTGGCTGATGGTGAGGCTAAACGACCACTTGGATGGAGTGAGGTAGAGTTCCGCCTGTGTAACCGCTCCTATATGATTCCTTCGGTTATCCTACAAACCAAGAACCTTGCTTTTCCTGTCGTGTTGGGAATTGATTTCATGTACTTCAGTGGTGTCCAGATTGATATCGCACACAATTGCTACTGGTTTCCATACAATCCGAGCAAGAAGCATTTCTTCCAATCAGAAGCTACGAAGTTACATGATTGGGGTTCAAATGTGGCAGTCTTCTCTGCCGTTGCTCCGTTACCACTAACCCTTGATAATCCTTCTGACGATCTCCTTTTACAGGCTGTAAGAAGAGCTCAGCTGGAACATCCAGAGGAGTTAAGGCTGTTGGAACAGCTGCAGAATAATGCTGATGTATGTACTTCAAGGCTAGGACGCACCGGGCTCCTGAAGCACAAAATATTCCTTACACAGGAAATGCCGATCAAGCAAAAGCCATATCGTTTGTCCCCAGCGAAGCTAATCATCCAAAAGGGACTCATTAATGATATGTTAACACAAGATATAATAGAACGTTCCTCCTCTCCTTGGGCTGCTCCTGTTGTCCTCATCCCAAAAAAGACTGGTGGTCTTAGATTTTGTGTGGACTATAGGAAGACCAACAATGTTTCCCAGACTGATGCCTATCCTTTTCCTACCATCCACGAGATCCTGGAGTCATTGTCTGGCGCTGTTGTGTTCACTACCCTTGACCTCAATAGTGGTTATTGGCAAGTTGAGATGGACCAGGAAAGCAAGGACAAGACTGCTTTTGTCTGTGCTGAGGGCTTGTTTTCCTTTAAGGTGATGCCTTTTGGATTAAAGAATGCACCTGCCACTTTCCAAAGACTGATGGAGATTGCGTTAGGTGAGCTCAAAGGGAAGATCTGTTTCGTCTACCTGGACGATATAATTATCTACTCCCAGAACAGAGAACAACACTTTCAAGATCTTCAAGCAGTGTTGGACAAGCTAAGAGAAGCTGGTCTGACCGTGAATATGAAGAAGAGCAACTTCTGCCAAACTTCCCTGAAGTTCCTTGGCCATATTGTGTCTTTCGACGGCATTCATGTGGATCCTGAAAAGACCAAGGCGGTACAAGATTTTCCTGTGCCAACCACACTCAAGGCCCTTCAACGGTTCCTTGGGATGGCTGGATGGTACCATCGGTTTGTGTCGAACTTCTCCCAGGTGGCAGAACCCCTCAACGCGTTGAAGCGAAAAGGAGTGAAATTCCTATGGACGGCAGAGTGCCAGACATCCTTTGAAACCCTGAAACGACACCTCGTCACACCTCCCATTTTAGGTCATCCCAACTTTGATTCCCCTTTTGTTGTTTACACTGATGCAAGTGATGTTGGACTTGGTGCTGTCCTAGTCCAACAGACTGGACTTGGCACTGAAGAAGTGCTAGCGTTCGCCAGTCGGACATTGAATGGAGCAGAACGGAACTACTCCACAACCGAGCAAGAGTGCCTTGCAGTTGTCTGGGCTTTGGAAAAGTGGAGGTACTACCTGGAGGGAAGACACTTCACTGTGGTCACTGACCATTCCTCCCTTGTGTGGGTGTTCAAGACCAACAAACCAAGCACCAGACTCATAAGATGGGCTCTACGGTTGCAAGAGTTCACCTTTGCAGTAGAATACAGGAAAGGAAAATACAACACTGTTCCAGATGCCTTATCCAGAGCTCCTGCTTGTGGCAACGGTGGCCCGCATCTTACATGTGCTACTGTCCTGTCAAGCAGTCGAGACTCGCCCAAAGCAGACTTTCCCATCTCTGATGAGACCATATGGAAAGCCCAACAGGATGATCCAGAAGTACAGGCTTTGTACCAGACTATCCTGGAAGATGGAGAAAAGATGGTCAATCCTACCACAAAGCTGACCATCCTGGAAGACAAAGTCTACCGTGTTGTACAACTACCACACAGAACCCTCTACCAATTGTACATACCTGAAACTCTACGCCTACAACTGCTTCAACATTTCCATGAAGACCCATTAGCTGGTCATTTGGGCAGGTTCAAAACCTACAAGCGGTTGCAAGCGTTACTGTACTGGCCACATCTGAGCATGGATGTGAAGTCACACATCCGAAACTGTCAGGTTTGTCAAATGTACAAACCAGAAGGTAGAAAGCCTGCTGGCAAGTTGCAGCAAACGGTGGTTACCCGACCTTGGGAAATGCTAGGAGTGGATTTGATGGGTCCATTTCCTAGAAGCTCCAATCAGAATGTGTACATGCTTGTGTTTGTTGATTATTATTCAAAGTGGGTGGAACTCTTTTCCCTGCGTCAGGCCACAGCAAGGACCGTCTCTAACATCCTTACGAAAGAGATCCTGACTCGCTGGGGAGTGCCTGATTACATCCTGTCTGATCGAGGTTCCCAATTTGTCTCTGATCTCTTTGAGGAGACCTGCCAAAGATGGAACCTGAGACAGAAGTTGACCACGGCCTATCACCCACAGACCAATCTCACTGAGAGAGTAAATCGAACCTTGAAGACAATGATTGCTTCCTATGTAGGGACCCAGCACAAACACTGGGACAAGCACCTTCACGAGTTTCGATTTGCCCTGAATTCTGCTGTGCAAGAGTCCACTGGAGTCACACCTGCAGAGCTGAACCTAAGTCGTCCCCTCCGAGGACCCTTGGATATGGTGCTACAGCCCCAGCAGATTACTCCAGACGCTGCTTGCTATGACCAGGTAGTCCATCTCCATGACTTGAGAGCTCTTGTCTCAAAGAACATGACCCAGGCTCGACTCAAGCAGAAGAGAAATTATGATAAGAACAGACGAGACATGCAGTTTCAGCTTCGTGATCGGGTGTGGCTTCGCTCTCATCCTTACTCGAAAGCTGAACAATTCTTCTCTGCCAAGCTCGCTCCTAAATGGCAAGGACCATATAGGATTGTGGAGCAGATGGGCCCTTTGAACTACCGAGTGGTGAAAGAGGACACAGGTGAAGATATGCGCGTTGTCCATGTCTCACGCCTTAAGGCCTGTTACCCCTCGGCTGAGGAATTGGAGGCGATTGAGCGCCGCAAGATCTTGGATATCTTTGAAGAGGAAAGTGAGGAGACTTTTCTCGGATTCCCAGACCCAGAAGTCTCACACCTTAAGGCCTGTGACCCCTCAGCTGAGGAGCGTGAGCTCCAAAAAGTCATGAGAATTTTTGTAGAGGAAAGTGATGAGGAGACCTTTCTCGGTTACCCCGACCAAGATGTGCCTTCCAGGGCAATGGTCGGCTTTTTCCAGGGGAGGGGGTGTGTGACGGCCCTGAATTATTTTGAGCCGTCTCAGTGCTTCTCCTTCCAATAGGGTGCTTGCCCTTTAATTCCCAATTAAATAGCCAGCATCAGCTGCGCAAAAGTGGCGTTTTTGATGGAGACGTGACTGAGGATGTGTTCCCAAAGCTTCTCTATTCCGGTTGTTTTGTTGCTGTTAAACGTGTGTTTTGTAGCCTGAGAGTTTACCCAGGATCGGATCCACTCTTTGCGTCCGTGGACTACTCCTCTCTATTCTTCGTGGCCTTTCTCCGCTGGAGATCTGTTGGCGGATTGGATTGTCTGACTGACCGACTGACTACCACCTTTTTTGTATACGGTATTTCATTTGTTTTGATATGATGTATACGGTGATGATTTATGTAGTTAGATGTAGTTGAGGAATTAGTAAGAGCAGATACGCTTTAAAGTTCTGTGGTAAAATGGTTATATTGATTGTATGATTTAATACTGGGTTTACGCTACACGGAATGAACGGACCAACATTGCGTGACAAAAGTCACTTGAGTTCACTGAACTCCTTTACCGGGCGGGACTCTTTTTAGGCCCGAGGTACAGGACATTTCTGGAGGAACCAGAACTCATTGTGTTATATTATTATGTGTGTGTAATCCATTGATGTTGCTAATACAACCCACGCAAAAGAATAGTTGTTTTTGAAGTTCTTTCAATGTTTTAAGGGTTTATGAAAAGTTGATTTCCCTTCTGACGTTTACATAAGTCCTTTGTAATGGTGTAGACTTGACGGACCAGATGGGACTCATTCCCTCCCAAACTAAAAGGAGAAACCAATGTTTTCTCTGGTAGGCACAACCTACCTGGCACCCCTATAAAAAAATAACCTCAAGTCAAAACCGTTACAACACACACACACACACACACACACACACACACACACACACACACACACACACACACACACACACACACACACACACACACACACACACACACACACCTCTATATGGTCCTGGAAGGTGTGTGTGTGTGTGTGTGTGTGTGTTTTGTGTGTCCCAGTATTTTAGACTGTGAGAAGGTCACTTTTGGTGAAAAAATACAGTAAAATTACCAGGAATTCGGCTGAAAATACTCCAACGAGTAAAAAAAGATATGTGATCGTGTCTCAATATAATCAAGGTATAAAATGAGTTATTTGTAAATATAATCTCTTTTTGACAAATTTGCAGTGTACAAATTATTATAATTATGTTCCAAACCCCGACCATCCACTCCAGCTGAATCTAGTTGCCTGCCCCTGTTCTACTCCAAAATGCCTGAACATTTTATTATGTTGACACCATCTGAAATATATCTGATACGCACCACTGCACTGTACAGAGATGATGACGAGCAAGCAGTGACTGTGCGCTCATGGCTCTCATTCGCAACACTGCTCACTCTGTTTGCTACAAATATACTGTACGTTGTAACTTGTCACTTTGATCTTAAAGGGATTTTGCGCCATTTTGGCAAATAATAACTTTCTCTACTTACCCAGAGTCAGATGACCTCGTGGTTACCAGTCTCTGCATACAGTTTGAAGTTAGTTACATGAGCCGCAATGACTAGCTGTTCCGAAAGACATCCAGTCATTGCTGCTAATACTAGTTAGTAACTTTCTTCAAACTGCGTTCAGAGACATACAGTACACATTGTATCAATGGGTTCGCCAGACTCTGGGTAAGTAGAAAAAAGGCTTAATCTCATGCTATCCCTTTAAAAGCCTCAGCAGAAATGTATATCAAAAATAAAGAATTCATAATCATATTTTTGGTAGTGGAGGCAGCGATTTAGCAGCGGTGGCTCGCTGCTGCTAAAGGAATATAGGGCAAACGTGTTGTGTGTGTGTGTGTGTGTACACCCCTTGGCATGGAATTGTTCTTCTCTCAATACTGTATCGATTTCCTGTATGACTTCATCAGACTAATACTTGCTCAGCCCCAGCTTGTATGCACATCACGAAACACACACACACACAAACACACACACACCTCTGTTAAATGTCCACAATGCCATTGTTTCCAGCAATCAGTCAAAGTTGTCTGTCTACAATTGAAAAGTATCTATACTGAACAAAAATATAAACGCAACATGCAACAATTACTTTATTTTTCTGAGTTACAGTTCATATGTGGAAATCAGTAAATTGAAATAAATTCATTAGGCCCTTATCTATGGATTTGACATGATTGGGAATATAGATATGTTGGTCACAGATACATTCAAAGAAATAGGCTTCACAATGGGCCTCATGATCTCATCACAGTGTGTTTGTGCATTCAAATTGCCATCGTAAAATGCAGTTGTGTTTGTTGTCTGTAGCATATGCCTGCTCATACCATAACCACATAGCCACCATGGGGCAATCTGTTCCTAATGTTGACATCAGCAAACCGCTCACATGATGCCATTCACGTGGTCTGTGGTTGTGAGGCTGTTTGGACGCACTGCCAAATTCTCTAAAACGACGTTGGAGGCGGCTTATGTTAGAGAAATGAACATTACATTTTCTGGCAACAGCTCTGGTGGGCATTCCTGCAATCAGCATCCCAATTGAACGCTCCCTCAACATGAGACATCTGTGGCAGTCTGTTGTGTGACAAAACTGACACATTTCAGAGTGGCATTTGTAAAGGTGCACCTGTGTAATGATCATGCTGTTTAATCAGCTTCTTGATATGCCACACCTGTCAGGTGGATGGATTATCTTGGCAAAGGAGAAATGCTCACTACCAGGGATGAAAACAGATTTATGCACAATTTGAAAGAGATCAGCTTTTTGTGCTTATGGAACATTTCTGGTATCTTTTGTTTCAGCTCATGATACATGGGACCAACACTTTACATGCTGCGTATATATTTTTGTTCAGTGTATAAGCTGAATGGTGTAAAACAATCTGCTTTTGGTCCTTTCCTCAATGGGCATGGACCTAATGGCTATTCCCTCATTTAAACACACCAACCATCAACTTAACAGTCAGTAGCCTGGGTAGATACTATACAGAGAGAAACAGGGATCAAGGAAACTACAGGCGAATGGCCTAGGTGACTGTTTTGAGAAGGTTTGTAGCAGCAGCAGTGAGGGTTAGGGGTCTGGGTTCTCTCTGCCAGACTGTAGTGCATGTTGGTAATCCATGATGGTCACTCTGCATCCTGTCTGTCCGTCTGTCCGTCTGTCCGTCTGTCCGTCTGTCCGTCTGTCCGTCTGTCCGTCTGTCCATCTGTCCGTCCGTCTGTCTGAGAGAGCAGCCCAACCCATCTATTAACCTGTAACGCTCTACAGTTGGAGGATGGAAATAAGGCCTATCCAGAGGCAGGGAGACTATAATGTATGACACTAGAGCTCAGCACACACGGATAATGCAGTACAGTACACACACTGATCCATATCTGACTATCTGACTTTCTAGAGAGTACACAGTGGGGAAAAAGTCCTCCTCCTCTCTGTCTCGGGCCTGCTTGTGTGTGTGGTGGTTGTCTGAGCAGACATAATTGACTCAAGGACGTGGCTGGTTCTTGACCTTCAGGTTCCCCTACGTTCCTTCAAGAGTGAACCCCAAGATAATCACCAGTCAAACTCCCCTGCCCACCCCCCCACTCTCGCTCCCACCATCCCCGCCCCATCTGTACTAGAGGTTGACCGATTAATCGGAATGGCCGATTAGTTAGGGCCGATTTCAAGTTTTCATAACAATCGGAAATCTGTATTTTTGGACACCGATTTGGACGATTTTATTTAAAGAAAATAAAAAATGTACACCTTTATTTAATCTTTATTTAACTAGGCAAGTCCGTTAAGAACACATTCTTATTTTCAATGACGGCCTAGGAACGGTGGGTTAACTGCCTCGTTCAGGGGCAGAACAACAGATTTTTACCTTGTCAGCTCGGAGGATTCAATCTTGCAACCTTACAGTTAACTAGTCCAACGCTCTAACCACCTGCCTCTCATTGCACTCCACAAGGAGCCTGCCTGTTACGCGAATGCAGTAAGCCAAGGTAAGTTGCTAGCTAGCATTAAACTTATCTTATAAAAAACAATCAATCAATCAATCATAATCACTAGTTAACTACACATGGTTGATGATATTACTAGTTTATCTAGCGTGTCCTGCATTGCATATAATCAATGCGGTGCGCATCGTTGCTCCAATGTGTACCTAACCATGAACATCAATGCCTTTCTTAAAATCAATACACAGAAGTATATATTTTTAAACCTGCATATTTAGCTAAAATAAATCCAGGTTAGCAGGCAATATTAACCAGGTGAAATTGTGTCACTTCTCTTGTGTTCATTGCACGCAGAGTCAGTGTATATGCAACAGTTTGCGTCGCCTAATTTGCCAGAATTTAATTAATTATGTAATTATGACATAACATTGAAGGTTGTGCAACGTAACAGGAATATTTAGACTTAGGGATGCCACCCGTTAGAAAAAAATACGCAACGGTTCCGTATTTCACTGAAAGAATAAACGTTTTGTTTTCGAGATGATAGTTTCCGGATTCGACCATATTAATGACCTAAGGCTCGTATTTCTGTGTGTTATCATGTTATAACTAAGTCTATGATTTGATAGAGCAGTCTGACTGAGCGCTGGTAGGCAGCAGCAGGCTCGTAAGCATTCATTCAAACAGCACTTTCATGCGTTTGCCAGCAGCTGTTTATGACTTCAAGCCTATCAACTCCCGAGATTAGGCTGGTGTAACCGATGTGAAATGGCTAGTTAGTTAGCGGGGTGCGCGCTAATAGCGTTTCAAACGTCACTCGCTCTGAGACTTGGAGTGGTTGTTCACCTTGCTCTGCAAGGGCCGCGGCTTTTGTGGAGCGATGTGTAATGCTGCTTCGAGGCTGGCTGTTGTTGTTGTGTTCCTGGTTCGAGCCCAGGTAGGAGCGAGGAGAGGGACGGAAACTATACTGTTACACTGGCAATACTAAAGTGCCTATAAGAACATCCAATAGTCAAAGGTTAATGAAATACAAATGGTATAGAGAGAAATAGTCATATAATTCCTATAATAACTACAACCTAAAACTTCTTACCTGGGAATATTGAAGACTCATGTTAAAAGGAACCACCAGCTTTCATATGTTCTCATGTTCTGAGCAAGGAACTTAAACGTTAGCTTTCTAACAACACATATTGCACTTTTGTTTTTTGCATTTTTTAAACCAAATTGAACATGTTTCAATATTTATTTGAGGCTAAATTGATTTTATTGATGTATTATATTAAGTTAAAATAAGTGTTCATTCAGTATTATTACAAATACATTTTAAAAATCGTCCGATTAATCGGTACCGGCTTTTTTGGTCCTCCAATAATCGGTATCGGCGTTGAAAAATCATAGTCGGTTGACCTCTAATCTGTACAACCCTAATCATATTGATGGCAACCCTAGCCATATTGAAGCTTGGAAAGAATGTGTTTAAAGTGAGTGGGGAAAAGTGATGGATAGGAGTTTAGGTTAGTAGCTGTCCATGGTACTGCATTAATATAAACATGTATAACATTTTGTTGATTCCTGTTGTGCCGTTCTGATCAGACAGAGTTATTGCCCTCTGTGGCTTTGTCTCTGTCTGTATGGTCTCTGTTCTATCTGGGTAAAAAAGTAGTCCTTTCTGCTGTTTACCTTGATCTCGTAAACCCCTATGAAACAGACCATAGTGACCTTTTTCTTCAAAACACACTGCCAGTTAACACAGTCACACTCAAACAATGTCTGAATTAACAGTGTCCCATAGTGTGGGTTTGATACAGCAGACTAGACACAAGCCAAACAAACACACGCACACACACACACACACACACGCACACGCGAGCGCGAGCACACACACAGCCTGTATCTCATCAAGACCCGGCTAAGCAATAGATGAATTAACGTGTTTATGTAGATGAGTTGTTTCAGTCTGATTTTGAGAGTTGTTCCACAGTGAGCTGCTTTGATGTGGCACTGCTGGATTTACATAGAGGAGATATCCACCACTTTCTGCCTCTTTGGCACTGCCAGGCAGTGTGCACACATGCATGAGTGGCAACATCTATCCAAGTGGCAAGTTGCATACAGCCTGTATGTGTGATCCTGTGTAGAAAACACGATCCAGACTACAGAAAATGGAGAGACACTTTAAGTTGACATTAAGCTGAAGCTCTCTGTATTGAATCATTAAAGGACTCTCCTCACCTGTGTGTGTGTGTGTGTGTGCGTGTGTGTGTGCGTGCGTGCGCGCGTGCGTGCGTGCGTGCGTGTGTGTGTGTGTGTGACAGCCCTAGAGTAAACAGGTTTAGTGGCGTCGTGTCATGTGCGAGGCCATGCGTGCAGTGAACAGGGTTTGACTGTAGACAGCGTTTGATCTGGATAATGACCGTCTCTTTATTTGTCCTGGTCAAACATCATTGGGGAGATGTTCAGTTCCTGTGTTGATGGGCTGGTATGATGGAGCAACAACATGGGTTACACAAACGCTGCCTTTGTTCATCTCAGCTGTCAAAACATATACTGTATGGAATGTGTGAAATACGCTGTGTGTGTCTGCTTTTGTGAGGAAGTATCCGCCTGTAGAAGTGACCTACGCTCTGTCACCCTGTAACCTGAGACTGGACACAAAACTACATATGGCCAGATCTGAGAGATATTAGAATTAGCTTGTATATGATCTACACACCTTCAACCTCAGCTGTCATTAGAACAAGCGTTAGCACCATTCTCTACACACACCTTTAATCTCCTCTTTATTAGAACAAGCATTTACATAATGCACTACACACTCCGGCTTATTAGAACAAGCATTTACATAATGCACTACACACTCCGGCTTATTAGAACAAGCATTTACATAATGCACTACACACTCCGGCTTATTAGAACAAGCATTTAGGACAGGGGTGCTACAGACACCTAAAACCTCAGCCTTTATTAGAACAAGCATTTAGGACAGGGGTGCTACAGACACCTAAAACCTCAGCCTTTATTAGAACAAGCATTTAGGACAGGGGTGCTAAAGACACCTAAAACCTCGGCCTTTATTAGAACAGGCATTTACATCATCCATCTATATACCTTTAATCTCAGTTGTATTGGAGCAAGGGTTTTACATCCTTCCTACACACACCTTTCCACATGGCCTGTCATTGGAACAAGCGTTTAGGACAGGGGAGGAGAGAATCCTCCACCTCCCCCCGTCTCTTTGTTCCCCAGAGAAGGCCTCATCAGACAAGACTCCAGCCTCTCCTCTTCTCACATTAATAACATGAATAATATTCAGAACTGATCTCGGAGTCTGTTTTAACTCAACTCCCTCTCTTTACTCTGCTCCAATTCAAATCTTACTACGTGACAAAGGCTGCATGGGTAGCGGTTCTCAACTGGTTTTGCCTCAGGACCCAAATTCAACCAGGTTCTCAGTTGCGACCCATTATATTCGCATTGCGGGGAAAAAAGGGGGAAAAAATGGCAAATGTTTCTTGGTCAGTAATACCACTTTGCGCATATTCTTGATGAAGACTGTTAAAAAGCTCACTGGTTTAAGACCACTAAATCAACCAAATCCACTAAATAGCTTCGCTAATAGCTCTTTATTGACAATACTGTGAATGAAGAAAATGTGGTTAGATATTACATAATTGAATCACTTTCTCCTACTTTCTAACTGGTTTAGTTGTTTTAAGGTTATACGTGAGTATTCTTTCATTAAAATAACTTCCGCGACTACAATTTTGGTCTCGACCCAACAGTTGAGAATCGTGCTGTAAAGCTCTCTTCTTCTCTAACACTCTACTCTAAAGCTACAGAGGACACAACAAGACTGTGTTCTAGAATATGATTTGCTGGAAGTTGGCTTTCGTGACCAGTTTCAGCCAGACGGACCTCGGGACAGTTCACAGTAAACAGCTTCACCCAGACTGAAGCCGGCTCTGGTGTGTCCCTACTGACCATGCTGTCTCCTGATATGTACCAGCCTCTAGCTGAAGGAGAAACCCTCTGTGATGGATGGAGGGAGGGAGGGGGTGGCGGACTATTTGCATTGTGTGCCTCCCCCAACCCCTCTTTTACGCTGCTGCTACTCTCTGTTTATCATATATGCATAGTCACTTTAACTATACATTCATGTACATACAACCTCAATTGGGCCGACCAACCAGTGCTCCCGCACATTGGCTAACCGGGGTATCCTCATTGTGTCCCGCCACCCGCCAACCCCTCTTTTACGCTACTGCTACTCTCTGCTCATCATATATGGATAGTCACTTTAACCATATCTACATGTACAGTACATACTACCTCAATCAGCCTGACTAACCGGTGTCTGTATGTAGCCTCGCTACCTTTATAGCCTGTCTTTTTACTGTTGTTTTATTTCTTTACCTACCTATTGTTCACCTAATACCTTTTTTGCACTATTGGTTGGGGCCTGTAAGTAAGCATTTCACTGAAAGGTGTCGTGCACCTGTTGTATTGGGCGCTCGTGACAAATACACTTTGATGTGGGAGTCCTTGTTTGTATAATATCTTCGTTCTTAATCTCTGCCCTCAGGATACAAAGGCTAGTTCATCCAGAAAACTGGATTATCTCACTTTGATGGGTCACACACACACACACACACACACACACACACACTCATAACCCACATAATGGTATTGTTATGGGTTGGTTCCAGGTTTATGGTTCCTGTAGACTTTATAACCCCCCTGCCCCCTCCAGGTCATGAACCTCTCCCTGTCCTACTACCATATCCTTCAGCAGAGTGCCCTTGTTCTACCCATATTCCATCTATGTCAGAACCACCGTTTAAGGTGCAAACTATTATTTCACTGGGTCATATGAAGATGTGAATTATGAATAAATGTGAATGATGTTTAATGTCTGCCTTATAGGTGCTCATTGGTGCTGCTGGAAGAAAGAGTGGCTTGGGTACATGGTTAGGGAGGACATGAGGGGAGGTGACTGTCTCTCTTCATTTTGGCTCAGCATACACATATTGAGGACCATGTGCATACTAAAAACACACAGCAACTCTCTTAGGAGTGAATGTGTGTGTTTAAACACTAAATCATTCATATTTCCCTTTGCTTTCGGTTTAATTGGGCATGTTTCCATATTTGTAGGGCCTCCCTCACCCTCCTTACTCCTTACCTTCCCCTCCCTCCCTCTCCCGCCTCTCAACTTGACCCTAATTGAGGATAATGAATACAAGCTATATTGCTCTCCTCCCTCCCTCCATCTCTGCAGTAGTGTTGGGCACATGGACTGCCCCAATGCCGGTACTGATATGAGCTGTGTGTAGAAGTGTGTCTGTGTGGTGGTAAATGTTGATTGACCTACGAACAACAACTATGGTGCACGTGTGAGAATATAGACGTCTCCTCCCTGTCTGACACTGGTCTCTTAGAGAGGATGGTCAGATGTGAGCACCGCTGTCAGAGGAAGTGATGTGTGTAGGTGAGTGTTTACACCTGTACAGCAGAGCTGTGTGTGTGTGTGTGTATGTGTGTGTGGGGGGGGGGGGGGGACAAACAGATGTGACCTCAAAGGCAGCTTCTTTCACTCACTCTCTTCTCAGGAGTCGCTCACTGACTGACACTGACAAGCTCATCTCACCCCTTCTCTCTATCCCTCTCTTTCTCTCCCCTCCCTCACTCTGCCCCTCACACCGTCTCTCAATCCTTCTCTTTCTCTCTCCTTCCCCACTCTTCCTCCCCTCCCTCACCCTGCCCCTCACACCCTCTCTATCTCTCTCTTTCTCTCTCCTACCCCACTCTTCCTCCCCTCCCTCACCCTGCCCCTCACACCCTCTCATTCCCTCTCTTTCTCTCTCCTTCCCTACTCTTCCTCCCCTCCCTCACCCTGCCCTTCACACCCTCTCTCAATCCCTCTCTTTCTCTCTCCTACCCCACTCTTCCTCCCCTCCATCACCCTGCCCTTCACACCCTCTCTCAATCCCTCTCTTTCTCTCTCCTTCCCTACTCTTCCTCCCCTCCCTCACCCTGCCCTTCACACCCTCTCTATCTCTCTCTTTCTCTCTCCTACCCCACTCTTCCTCCCCTCCCTCACCCTGCCCCTCACCCTCTCAATCCCTCTCTTTCTCTCTCCTTCCCCACTCTTCCTCCCCTCCCTCACCCTGCCCCTCACCCTCTCAATCCCTCTCTTTCTCTCTCCTTCCCCACTCTTCCTCCCCTCCCTCACCCTGCCCTTCACACCCTCTCTATCTCTCTCTTTCTCTCTCCTACCCCACTCTTCCTCCCCTCCCTCACCCTGCCCCTCACCCTCTCAATCCCTCTCTTTCTCTCTCCTTCCCCACTCTTCCTCCCCTCCCTCACCCTGCCCCTCACCCTCTCAATCCCTCTCTTTCTCTCTCCTTCCCCACTCTTTCTCCCCTCCCTCACCCTGCCATTCACACCCTCTCTATCTCTCTCTTTCTCTCTCCTACCCTACTCTTCCTCCCCTCCCTCACCCTGCCCTTCACACCCTCTCTATCTCTCTCTTTCTCTCTCCTTCCCCACTCTTCCTCCCCTCCCTCACACCCTCTCTATCCCTCTCCTTCCAGACTACCTTTCTCACACACACTGCTTCACGATGATGAAAGGATCATGATGTCACCTTACTTACTCATACTGTGTCATTTTTCTCCATGTGTTAAAATATCCCAGTGATTAAGTAGTGTGTCAGGACCAAGTATCAATTCCTGCCTTTGTAACCACCACTAAGAGGATTGGTCAATATAAGAGCTGCACTACACACCCCCCCCCCCCCCCCCCCCACACGCACACGCACACGCACACGCACGCGCACACGCACGCACACACGCACACACACACACACACACACACCCTGTAGTAGCATTAGTATTCAGCGGCAGTAGACGTGTTTTAACAGTGTAAACTGTGAGGTATGACACTGTCCAGTCTGTCGGTATAATGCAGTATACATGCATAACCATGTAGTCACTCCTAATCAATGGCACGATCAATTGGTGTGTGGCTTTGTGTGTGTGTTAGGTCAAAACATTTTAGGGCTGCTCTTTACTTTTAAGAAGTTCAACTTAGAATTTCACCTTGACTCTGTGACTGTATAATTCTGAGAGGTCATTTATATGTTAAAACCTGCAATCATTGGGGTTTCCTGTGACAATATGAGACAGAGAGAGAGAGAGAGAGACCCTCTTGCTCAGGGTCATTGATAGATTGATTAAGCTATTGATTTCCTTGAATAGAAATGACAGACATCCTCAGTCCTAGACAGACGACACGCCGAGTCTCAACGCCGTGACCCTTAAACTTGAGGTGACCTGGCTGAGACTGTGTGTGTGGGAGCGAGTATCTGGAAGAACTCAAGGTCAAAGGTTGTGTGTGAGTCTCATCTCAGAGAGATGACAGAGGAGAGATGGACGGTGTGTCTGTCAAGGCGCTGTCTTTGTCAGGGCTGAGGGGGAACCAGACCTCAAGACTTACAGAAGATCCTCTACCACTCTACACTGTACCTCTACAACCTGTGCTGTGTGACCTTTTCCAAATGGGGGTCAGTTATGGCTGATCCTCTGTTATTCTGACCCTTCCCTGCCCTGCCCTAACCTGGACAAAGCTCATATAACATATACACACAACAACTCTCACGGACAAGGGTGAGTATTGGGAGGATGGCTGGTTAAGATCAATAAATCTGGCAGATACACACACATACACACACTCTCCCTTCCCCCTGTCTTCACCTGTCTGCCGAGGTAAACACATGCATTTAAATGAGGTCCTGGGTGGCGTGGTAACAAAGACAAATGATGTTGTATGTAATATTTCTCTATTAACATAAAGTAATACAAAGTGAAGGGCAGTCGTGTGTGGAGGGAGTTAGAGGAGTTTGAGGTTAATGTCCCGTATCAGATGTGGACAATGTCAGGGCTGTATACTGATCAACCTCTGTCCTTCTCTCCCAAAGGGCTGTGTGTGTCCTCTCAGGGGGATTGAGGGTGTGACACACAATAGGCTGCCAACTGTCTTATTGTATTCCACTGTTTTATTAACCCCTTGTCCCCAATACCTCACCCCTCGTACCCAATACCTCACCCCTCCTCCCCAATACCTCACACCTCGTACCCAATACCTCACCCCTCGTACCCAATACCTCACCCCTCGTACCCAATACCTCACCCCTCGTCTCCAAAACCTCACCCCTTGTCCCCAAAACCTCACCCCTCGTACCCAATACGTCACCCCTCGTCTCCAATACCTGACCCCTCGTACCCAATAGCTCACCCCTCGTCTCCAATACCTCACCCCTCCTCCCCAATACCTCACCCTCGTACCCAATACCTCACCCCTTATCTCCAATACCTCACCCCTCCTCCCCAATACATCACCCCTCCTCCCCAATACTTCACCCCTCCTCCCCAATACTTCACCCCTCCTCCCCAATACTTCACCCCTTGTCTCCAATACTTCACCCCTCCTCCCCAATATTTCACCCCTCTTCTCCAATACCTCACCCCTTGTCTCCAATACTTCAACCCTCGTCTCCAATACTTCACCCCTCCTCCCCAATATTTCACCCCTCCTCTCCAATATTTCACCCCTCGTCTCCAATACTTCACCCCTCCTCCCCAATACTTCACCCCTCGTCTCCAAAACCTCACCCCTCCTCCCCAATACCTCACCCCTCGTACCCAATACTTCACCCCTCGTCTCCAATACCTCCCCCCTCCTCCCCAATACCTCACCCCTCGTCTCCAATACTTCACCCCTCCTCCCCAATATTTCACCCCTCTTCTCCAATATTTCACCCCTCGTCTCCAATACTTCACCCCTCGTCTCCAATACTTCACCCCTCCTCCCCAATATTTCACCCCTCCTCTCCAATATTTCACCCCTTGTCTCCAATACTTCACCCCTCCTCCCCAATACTTCACCCCTCGTCTCCAATACTTCACCCCTCCTCCCCAATATTTCAGCCCTCCTCTCCAATATTTCACCCCTCGTCTCCAATACTTCACCCCTCGTCTCCAATACTTCACCATCCTCCCCAATATTTCACCCCTCGTCTCCAATATTTCACCCCTCGTCTCCAATACTTCACCCCTCGTCTCCAATAGTTCAGCCCTCGTCTTCAATACTTCACCCCTCCTCCCCAATATTTCACCCCTCCTCTCCAATATTTCACCCCTCGTCTCCAATATTTCACCCCTCGTCTCCAATACTTCACCCCTTGTCTTCAATACTTCACCACTCGTCTTCAATACTTCACCCCTCCTCCCCAATATTTCACCCCTCGTCTTCAATACTTCACCCCTCCTCCCCAATACTTCACCCCTCCTCCCCAATATTTCACCCCTCTTCTCCAATATTTCACCCCTCGTCTCCAATACTTCACCCCTCGTCTTCAATACTTCACCCCTCCTCCCCAATACTTCACCCCTCGTCTTCAATACTTCACCCCTCGTCTCCAATACTTCACCCCTCCTCCCCAATAATTCACCCCTCCTCCCCAATACTTCACCCCTCGTCTTCAATACTTCACCCCTCGTCTCCAATACTTTACCCCTCGTCTCTAATACTTCACCCCTCCTCCCCAATATTTCACCCCTCGTCTTCAATACTTCACCCCTCGTCTTCAATACTTCACCTCTCGTCTTCAATACTTCGCCCTCGTCTTCAATACTTCGCCCCTCGTCTTCAATACTTCACCCCTCGTCTTCAATACTTCGCCCCTCGTCTTCAATACTTCGCCCCTCGTCTTCAATACTTCGCCCCTCATCTTCAATACTTCACCCCTCGTCTTCAATACTTCACCCCTCATCTTCAATATTTCAGCCCTCGTCTTCAATTCTTCGCCCCTCTGGAGCAGTGAGCAGACCATCCATATGTAACATGTAGAAACACACTGCTTTGGATTGAAGTGTCTTTTAAATAGCATATATTCATTATTAAATAGTTGTGTCTGAAATGATTGACACACTTGGTAAAGATGAGCAACAATGACTGTATAAAATAAATATTTCTAATACTGCGCTATATTGTATGCTAAGATATTTTTTGAAATTATATTATTTTATTACTAGTACAATTAATTGCTGAGAGAAGGGTTGTGCATAGGATGCATTGGATTGTTTGTGTAGAAACCAGACATCATAGTTTAACATCGGAAGATCAATACACCCCCAAGCAACCGGGAGAGAGTGAGCGGTCAGTTATATAAATCAGCAAACCAATCTGTGGGTAAAGCAATGCTGCAACTGGAACCCAGCAAGCCATGTCTTCCCTTAGAGGAATAGACAACTTGGAGATGCAAATGAGAGCAACAAACAGCTCAAGCATATCCAAGAAAACATAAAATGCTAAAATGCTCTCAATGCAAACAAACAAACTGTTACAATGATTCATGCAGTCTCCTCTGAACAGTTGACGTTGAGATGTGTCTGTTACTTATTTGGGCTGCGATTTCGGAGGCTGGTAACTCTAATGACCTTAACCAATGAACTTATCCACTGCAGCAGAGGTAACTCTGGGTCTTCCTTTCATCTGGCGATCCCATTGAGAGCCAGTTTCATCATAGCGCTTGATGGTTTTTGTGACTGCACTTGAAGAAACTTTAAAAGCTCTTGAAATTAACTGAATTGACTGACCTTCATGTCTTAAAGTAATGATGGACTGTCGTTTCTCTTTGCTTATTTCAGCTGTTCGTGTCATAATATGGACTTTGTCTTTTACCAAATAGGGCTATTATCTGTATACCAACCCTACCTTGTCACTACACAACTGATTGGCTCAAACGCATTAAGAAGGAAAGAAATGCCACAAACTAACTTTTAACAAGGCACACCTGCTAATTGAACTGCATTCCAGGTGACTACCTCATGAAGCTGGTTGAGAGAATGCCAAAGGTGTGCAAAGCTGTCATCAAGGCAAAGGGTGGCTACTTTGAAGAATCGCAAATATAAAATCTATTTTGATTTGTTTAACATGTTTTTGGTGATGACATGATTCCATACAGTGGGGCAAAAAAGTATTTAGTCAGCCACCAGTTGTGCAAGTTCTCCCACTTAAAAAGATGAGAGAGGCCTGTCATTTTCCTCATAGGTACACTTCAACTATGACAGACAAAATGAGAAAAAAAATCCAGAAAATCACATTGTAGGATTTTTAATAAATGTATTTGCAAATTATGGTTGAAAATAAGTATTTGGTCAAAAACAAAAGTTTGTCTCAATACTTTGTTATATACCCTTTGTTGGCAATGACAGAGGTCAAGCGTTTTTGGTAGTCTTCACAAGGTTTTCACACACTGTTTCTGGTATTTTGGCCCATTCCTCCATGCAGATCTCCTCTAGAGCAGTGAAACGGTGACGTCGGCGATCAACGTCACCGGTCTTCTAGCCATCGCGGCTCCACCTTTCATTTTCCATTTGTTTTGTCTTGTTTTCCCGCACACTTGGTTTACATTCCCTCATCACTCTATGTGTATATTATCCTCTGTTCCCCCCCATGTCTGTGTGTGTAATTGTTCTTTACATGTATTGTGTGACACGTCAGGCTAGGGTATTTCCAGGTATTGTTTCTACCCGTGGTATTGTATTGTTGTTCTTTATTTATGGTGACCAGTGCGCTTGTTCACTTTAGCCTTAGGCTGGAGTGTTGTGACGCTGTTGTGTCCGACTTGTGCTTCTGCCAATTAAAGTGTGCCTGTTCACTCATCTCTGCTCTCCTGCACCTGACTCCAGTTGACCAGTTGCACACACGATTTGTACACGAAACTGTACATGATTCCACGTGTGTTATTTCATAGTTGTGATGTCTTCATTATTGTTCTACAATGTTAAAAACAGTAAAAATAAAGAAGAACCCTGGAAACAGTATGTGTGTCAAATTTTGACCGGTGCTGTATATTGACATCATCCAGAGGTTTTACTTTAGGAGAGGAGTGGAGTTTAAAAACACCTAAAAAGGAATTGCCCCTCAAGTACAAAGAAGTACTTTGCTTAGTTTTTTTGTTGTATTTTTTTGTTAAATGTCTGCACACTATATATGTAATGTATACAATAACTATGTATTCTATGGAATGCCCACTGCCCTCATATACTCTATCATGTCCATTGCATGCTGACCAGACCGGACACGTCGTGTGCGTCGCAAAATAAATTTAGAAGCGTCTGCGATGCCAAGCGCTAAAATAGAACTCCTTTCTATTTCTGACGCAAATCAAATCACATTTTATTTGTCACATACACATGGTTAGCAGATGTTAATGCAAGTGTAGCGAAATGCTTGTGCTTCTAGTTCCGACAATGCAGTAATAACCAACGAGTAATCTAACCTAACAATTCAAACTACTACCTTATACACACAAGTGTAAAGGGATAAAGAATATGTACATAAAGATATATGAATGAGTGATGGTACAGAGCGGCATAGGCAAGATGCAGTAGATGATATCGAGTACAGTATACATATGAGATGAGTAATGTAGGGTATGAGACAAAGTGGCATAGTTTAAAGTGGCTAGTGATACATGTATTACATAAAGATACAGTAGATGATATAGAGTACAGTATATACATATTAAGTGGCATTGTTTAAAGTGGCTAGTGATATATTTTACATCAATTTCTATCAATTCCCATTATTAAAGTGGCTGGAGTTGAGTCAATTTGTTGGCAGCAGCCACTCAATGTTAGTGGTGGCTGTTTAACAGTCTGATGGCCTTGAGATAGAAGCTGTTTTTCCGTCTCTCGGTCCCAGCTTTGATGCACCTGTACTGACCTCGCCTTCTGGATGATAGCGGGGTGAACAGGCAGTGGCTCGGGTGGTTGTTGTCCATGATCTTTATTGCCTTCCTGTGACATCGGGTGTCCTGGAGGGCAGGTAGTTTGCCCCCGGTGATGCGTTGTGCAGACCTCACTACCCTCACTAGCCTTACGGTTGTGGGCGGAGCAGTTGCCGTACCAGGCGGTGATACAGCCCGACAGGATGCTCTCGATTGTGCATCTGTAGAAGTTTGTGAGTGCGTTTGGTGACAAGCCGAATTTCTTCAGCCTCCAGAGGTGCTTCTTCACGACGCTGTCTGTGTGGGTGGACCAATTCAGTTTGTCCGTGATGTGTACGCCGAGGAACTTAAAACTTACTTCCCTCTCCACTACTGTCCCATCAATGTGGATAGGGGGGTGCTCTCTCTGCTGTTTCCTGAAGTCCACAGTCATCTCCTTTGTTTTGTTGACATTGAGTGTGAGGTTATTTTCCTGACACCACACTCCGAGGGCCCTCACCTCCTCCCTGTAGGCCGTCTCGTCGTTGTTGGTAATCAAGTCTACCACTGTAGTGTTGTCCGCAAACTTGATGATTGAGTTGGAGGCGTGCATGGCCATGCAGTCGTGGGTGAACAGGGAGTACAGGAGAGGGCTCAGAACGCACCCTTGTGGGGCCCCAGTGTTGAGGATCAGCGGGGTGGAGATGTTACCTACCCTCAGCTACTGATCACCACCAGATCGCGCTGCAAGTCCTGCCTCTCCCATCTCCTCATTGGTTTATAGAAGAAGGTACCCACGTGCCATCTCCTCATTGGTTATACCCACGTGGGTGATTGAAAGATTAACTGTTTTGCTGGTTGTCGTTGTAATACTGTAAAAGTGTAGATGCCAATCACCATATAAGTTCAAAGATGAAAAAGCCTGGAAGGAGGAGAGATGACTAGAAATGATTCGGTTGGCCGTTTTATGTGTGGATTAATTGTCGGAGTAGAGGACCTTGTGCATTTTAGGTAAAATAACAACTCAATGTTTATATGCCAGGACAAATTAGCTAGCAACAACAAGCTAGCTAAATAGGACAAATTAGCTAGCAAGTGCAAGCTAACTAGCTAAATTACCATACATGTTTAGTGCTTTTCGATCTGTCCCCAAATTAATGTCATTGGTTCAAAGTTTGTTTTGATATTTTAACCTGCGTGTCGTGATCACGTTTGGTGTAGGGGGACAAAATAAATGTATGCACAATAGCGCACGATGGCGCACGTGCGCAGACGGTTTGGATTAGGTGTAAGTCTGAGGGTGGTTTTATCCTTCCAGACTTGGAAATGTATCAACTCGCTACCCAAGGCTTTTACTTGTGACATGTAGATAAATGCACTAAATCGGAACAATGGGTACATATTGAAGTTGCGCATGCTCATCCCCAGAACCTTTTCACATGTCTATTTTCAAAAGATAAAGCTTAGAACATTCATAACTTCATAGTTAAGAACACTATAACAATATGGAAGAAAATTACATGTATTCTACAAGAACCAATATTGCTGCCTAAAAGCAAAAAGTTATGGAACAATCCTAGGAAAGCTTTTCAGAATTCACCAATAAATTGTGCATACCGTACATTACTTGGTAATAGGAAATATATTGTAACGGGATTCCTCCTGGAAAGGAGAGGCGGACCAAAATGCAGCGTGGTTATAATTCATGGTTCTTTAATAATGACACTATACATGAATAAACTACAAAACAAGAACCGTGAAAACCCAAAACAGTCTCGTGTGGTACAAACTGACACAGGAGACAATCACTCACAAAACCCAACACAAAACAGGCTACCTAAATATGGCTCCCAATCAGACACAATGACTAACACCTGCCTCTGATTGAGAACCATATCCGGCCCAAACACAGAAACAGACAAGCAAGACATCCAACATAGAATGCCCATTCAGATCACACCCTGACCAAACAAAACATAGAAACATACAAAGCAAACTATGGTCAGGGTGTGACATATTTATTTCATGACAGCTTTAAAAAGCAATTTTGGATTGACCGATGTCGATAATTTCAAATAGTTTTATATCACAACATTTTGATTTGAGATCTTTTGGACATCAGAGCAATCTTGAGGGAGTCCTATTTGAGGAAAGCTATACAAAACCTTCCAGAGATCCTGTCCAACTGACAATCTCTTAGTTCCAATAGGTTTTATTTTTACTAAGACTTAATTATAACTGATATTGGCACAAGATGTAGGGAATGTTGGAACATAACTAACGAGATTACATTTAACGTAAAATGTATGCTTAATCCAGTATAAATTCATGTTTAGAATGTATTATACAAGAGACAAAATTCACAAATTCTACAGCACAATGGCAGAGTCATGTCTGAAGTGTAAAACTAACTAATCCAAAAGTTATGAGCGGAGGTAGAAAGTTGTCAGAAGTGTGTGGGCACCGGGGTGTAACGAAATGGTGCAGTTTGTGCCATGTGGCAGAAAGTGATGCGACACTGGAGATGGGGGTGTTCTAGTGGGGCTGGGCAGGTGTGATGTTGTTTGTATGATGTTGTCGTTTGTATGTGTATATTTTGAATTGTTTCTATAATATAAAATTAAAACAGTTTTCACACTACTAAAGATTCTTATCACATCCCCAAGACATGCTGACCTCCTCTGTTATTTGTAATGGTGAGAGGTTAGCATGTCTTGGAGGTATGATCTTCTCACTCATCATTATTCACGATTCATTCAGAATTATCCGTAATCATGGTAGCATTCACATTATACATTATATTGGCACCGGACAAGATGGCTGTCGTTTTTCGGGCTCGTAACCAATTGTGCTATCGTGTGTTTTTTTTCCCCGCATTATTTGTATTTTGTACATAATGTTTCTGCCACCGAAAAGATCTTCTGGATATCAGGACAGCGATTACTCACCTCATACTGGACGAAGATCTTTCCTTTAACGAGTCGGACGCGAAGGATTTACTTCAGACACCCGACAAGGCCCAAATTCGTGTCATTCACATGAAGAAGAGACAGAGATATAGGGGTCATAGGTTGGGTTGCCTTGTCAGAATCCGACGGGGAGTGGGTAACCTGCCTCTACCATCCGTTCTATTGGCCAACGTGCAATCATTGGATAATTAACTGGATGAGCTCTGATCAAGACTATTCTACCAACGGGACATTAACTGTAATATCTTATGTTTCACCGTACCAGTGACTCGCTCAATACGGAAGTGGTCAGATGGCGCAGATGCTAAGCTACAGGACTGTTTTGCTAGCACAGACTGAAATATGTTCCGGGATTCTTCCAATGTCATCGAGAGAATCCTGACTGGTTGCATCACCGCCTGGTATGGTAACTGCTTGGCCTCCGACCACAAGGCGCTACAGAGGGTAGTGCGTACGGCCCAGTACATCACTGGGGCCAAGCTTCCTGCCATCCAGGACCTATATACTAGGTGGTGTCAGAGGAAGGCCCAAAAAATTGTCAAAGACTCCAGACACCCAAGTCATAGACTGTTCTCTCGGTACCAGAGCGCCAAGTCTAGGACCAAAAGGTTTCTTAACAGCTTCTACCCCCAAGCCATAAGACAGACTCCTGAACAGCTAAACAAATGGCTACCCGGACTATTTGCATTGCCCCCCCCTCCTACATGTACATATTACCTCAATTGCCTCGACTAACCTGTGTTCCCGCACATTGACTTTGTGCCAGTATCCCCTGTTTATAGGCTTGTTGCTATTTAATGATTTGTTGTTTTTCAATTTTCTTATTTATTTATTGTTTAATTATTATTTAATTAGTATTATAATTATTTATTTTATACAGTTATTATGGCGCATCTTTATCAAGGGCATCAATCATTTTCAACCCCACTGTGTATATTATATTATAAAGACAATGAGGAGTGTTGTTTCACCAGAGAGTGTGTGATAGTCTATGTGTGCGTGTGCCTGAATGTGTGTTTGTGTCTGATGGGTGACAGACAGCCCAGTGTGTCAGTGTATGGTCTGTGATAAATGCAGTACACATGCAGACTGACAAACTGACAGCTACAGCACTGATAGTTGCTTATATACTCATCTCTCTCTTGCTCCACTCCTCCCTCTCTCTCTCCCTCTCTCTCTCTCTCTCTCTCTCTCTCTCTCTCCCTCTCCCCACTTCCCTCTCTCTCTCTCTCTTTCTCCCCCTCTCTCTCTCTCTCTCTCTCCCTCTCTCTCTCTCTCTCTTTTTCCATCCTCGCTCTCTCTTGCTGTCTTTCCATTCCCCCTCTCTCCCTCTCTCTCTCTCTCTCTCTCTCTCGCTCTCTCTTGCTGTCTTTCCATTCCCCCGCTCTCTCTCTCTCTCTCTCTCTCTCTCTCTCTCTCTCCCTCTCCCCACTTCCCTCTCTCTCTCTCTCTCTCTCTCTCTCTCTCTCTCTCTCTCTCTCTCTCTCTCTCTCTCTCTCTCTCTCTCTCTCTCTCTCTCTCTCTCTCTCTCTCTCTCTCTCTCTCTCTCTCTCTCTCTCTCTCTCTCTCTCTCGCTACAGTACCTCTCTATTAAAGGGTGTGCTAACCTTGCAACCACACTCTGACACCTCATTTTTCACCTGCTAACCCTGCAAACTTGCACACACAAACACTGACATACTGTCTTGAGTGATGATCACTTTGTCAATAGAGTAGGAGGTCCTTGACATACAGTATAGGTAACTGCCAAAACAGCTTCAATGCTCTTTGGCATAGGCTATATTCTACAAGTGTCTGGAACTCTATTGGAGGGATGTGACATCATTCTTCCACGAGAAATTCCATCATTTGGTGTTTTGTTGATGGTGGTGGAAAACACTGTCTCGGGCGCCGCTCCAGAATCTCCCATAAGTGTTCAATTGGGTTGAGATCTGGTGACTGACACACACACACACACACACACACACACACTTTAAACCCCCTATGCTCCTTTCAGACTCCTCTTCACTGATATCACTGATATCTCTTCACTGATATCACTGAGATCTCTTCTTCTAGCCACGGTAGCCAAAATAATGGGCAACTGGCCATTTTTATACATGACCCTAAACATAATGGGATGTTAATTGCTTAATTAACTCAGGAACCACATTTGTGTGGAAGCACCTATACTTTGTATCTCTCATATACTCAAGTGATTCCTTTATTTTGGCAGTTACCTGTATCTATGTATCTATGAATGAATGAAGTTGTTTTTGTGTAATATTTAATGCATATTATGTGTATAGGAAATGAGGAGGGGAGAGGTCCGAACTTATATTGTTTATTAACAACCATGTTCTTTTAATCTAAATCTCTCTCTGCATTCCTCTGCCTTTTATCTCTCTCAGGAGAATTACACAATGATCACACAATTGCTCTTTCAACAATCAATATTTAACCTATGCTTTCATCAGCTTTGTATTTCTTATACTACTCAGATTAAGGTTCAGTATACGTTTGATTTATTTTCTCTCATTAATAAGGCTGTTTGTACCCACAGCTGTGGGTGTGCGTGTTCGTGTGTGTGTGTGCACGTGCAGTAAGTTCTACTCAGCTTGAGCTTGAGCCCACTGGGTGTGTAGAGCTCCTACTGTAATCTACTGTAAGACACTGATATCTCTGAGATGACTAATAAGTGCTAGCTCAGCACTAACAAGCACAGCTAAGGCCAAAGAGTACAGGAAGGAAGTCACGGAATGGATGCATACACGTACACACACAGACGCACAGAGGGAGAGAGATAGAGAGACACAAAGACACAAAGACACACACGAACATGGATACACACACACACACACACATTGTCCTGTAAGACAGGGATTTGGTGGGAAGTCAGTGAATAGTTTTAGGTCACCAGTAGATTCTATTCAGGGTGCTGTGTCAGCAGAAACAGCTATGCATGTGTCTAGGGCTGTTGTGGTGACCATATTACCGCCACACAGGCAGTCACGAGTCATGATTAGGACTGTTGCGGTGTCCGTATTACCGCCAGTGGCGGTCACGAGTCATGATTAGGGCTGTTGCGGTGTCCGTATTACCGCCAGTGGCGGTCACGAGTCATGATTAGGGCTGTTGTGGTGACCATATTACCGCCACACAGGCAGTCACGAGTCATGATTAGGGCTGTTGCGGTGTCCGTATTACCGCCAGTGGCGGTCACGAGTCATGATTAGGGCTGTTGCGGTGTCCGTATTACCGCCAGTGGCGGTCACGAGTCATGATTAGGGCTGTTGCGGTGTCCGTATTACCGCCAGTGGCGGTCACGAGTCATGATTAGGGCTGTTGCGGTGACCGTATTACCGCCAGTGGCGGTCACGAGTCATGATTAGGGCTGTTGCGGTGACCGTATTACCGCCACACTGGTGGTCACGAGTGATGATTAGGGATGTTGCGGTGACCATATTACCGCCACACTGGCGGTCACGAGTCATGATTAGGGCTGTTGCGGTGACCGTATTACCGCCACACTGGTGGTCACGAGTGATGATTAGGGATGTTGCGGTGACCGTATTACCGCCACACTGGCGGTCACGAGTCATGATTAGGGCTGTTGTGGTGACCGTATTACCGCCACACAGGCAGTCACGAGTAATGGTGGCAGTCAAATTCTACTTGACCGTTTAGTTATGGTAATTTGGCTTTTCCAAGCTCTGACGCTACTGATGGTCATTAGCTGCCTACAAAACTCACTAACTGCCTGGTACTCAGCACTCTATTGTCCCTCTAATCACTCTGACATAAATGCAAATGTAATAGAAATCAAAAGAAACACTTGATTAGAACCCATGAGCTCATGTTGCACAACATTTCTATAGACTATTCAATTGTGTGAGAAAACAGAGTAATGGCTTCTATTAAAAAGAGGAGGATCCCATCAGCTTTCTATAGGCTAAGCTTACTGTATTTATTTCTCACTTTTCTAATATTAAGCACATTGCTTATATTACAACAGGAGTATAGCCTACCTGGCTGGCATGAAAATGAACCACGGGGAAAGCGTCCTCCGTTTGCTATTTAAGTGCATAGATCACATGGATTTTTCCCCTGCCCCTGTTTCGAGACAGGTGCATGCTAATGGGCCATTCTAAATCAAAACTAATTTCACACATACCTTATTGATAAGGTTTGTATCACAACTAAAGTGGCCAAATAACTTCTTAAAATTAAGCACATTAATCTACTTTACAAGGGGTGTAGAGCCTAACTGGCATACATACACAGCAAGTGAGTTTCAAGTTTGGGAAGAGAATTTTCACCATAAAAATGCACCTTTATAATAAAATGCATTAACGCATTTGCGGTCACTTTTAATAATGGTGTTTTCCCGCTAATAGAACATTTTGTCGCTTATAGCCTACAGCCATGTGTGCATTGCTGTGCTTATAATGTGAAGAAATAGCCTAATAGTTTATCAACATTTTAAGCTAAACGTTCCGATCTGTTGTGTCAGCCTCATTGCTTAAAAAAGTGTTTTTGATGCTAGTGGTTTATTAATTTGGGATCTATCCCACTGTCCCAGACTATGTTTGGGAAAGTGGGATATTTATTTCTCGGACAGAATAGAATAGGTCAACTTTTTTACTATGGGGAATAGTAGATTGACATAGGCTAGTGCTTTTGCTGATTGTTAGGCCTACTCATCTTGTTGGCTGACAAAAAATACATGTGGACAGTTCTTCCAATATCTTCAATATGCGCCTCGGAATTGGATAAGGACGCAGTTGCGTCCCCAATGTGTCTGTCTTCACTTGTAGCCTGTTAGAAAGACCCGATTACATGACTGAGAGCCATTTGAGTGAGGCGTGCTTTGGAGCATGATGCTGGGAGAAGGGAATTCTGCCACTGGCCGCAAAAGGCATGGATTTTTGGAAGGGGTATTTCGGCCACACAAAGGGGATTCCGCCGGGAAGTTTGAGACATTATCAAGTGCTTGTCAAATTGTGAATGAGAGACTGATGAAGTGTGTGCAGCCTGCACAAAAACAAAGCAGAGCTCATGCCTTTCATGCATCTTATTTCAAATCATCATTAGAGTCACATCAAGTCATTTATATCAATACTAAAATTAGATAATTAACTCTAAATTAAGCATATAGGAGTACATGTTTCTTTGTTAATCACTCAACACAGAATAGATACATGGCACACTCCCTCAAATCATTTGGAGAAAATATCCTTTCTATTTTATTCAGCAATGTTCAATTGTATTCTTCATACTATAAATAATATAAAATAATGCCACGGAATTCTAAGCAAATCTTGTCTGCTAAATGAACTAGTGTAGCCCACAGCCATATGGCATAGTCAATCAATCAAATTGATTTATAAAGCCCTTCTTACATCAGCTGATGGCACAAAGTGCTGTACAGAAACCCAGCCTAAAACCCCAAACAGCAAGAAAGCAGGTGTAGAAGCATGATGGCTAGGAAAAACTTCCTAGAAAGGCCAGAACCTAGAGGAACCAGGCTATGAGGGGTGTCCAGTCCTCTTCTGGCTGTGAACAGGTCAGTGTTCCATAGCCGTGAGGCAGAACAGTTGAAACTGGAGCAGCAGCACGGCCAGGTGGACTGGGGACAACATGGAGTCATTAGGCCAGGTAGTCCTGAGGCATGGTCCTAGGGCTCAGATCCTCCGAGAAAGAAAGAGAAAGGCAGAAAGAAAGAAAGAGAGAGAGAAGAAAGAGAGAAAGAAAGAGAGAAAGAAAGAGAAAAATAGAGAACGAGAGAGAATTAGAGAGAGCATACTTAAATTCACACAGGACACCGGATAGGACAGGAGAAGCACTCCAGATATAACAAACCCAACACATAAACTACTGCAGCATAAATACTGGAGGCTGAGGCCGGAGGGGTCGGGAGACACTGTGGCCCCGTCCGACGATACCCCCAGACAGGGCCAAACAGACAGGATATAACCCCACCCACTTTGCCAAAGCAACTTACCATCCTGAGACAAGGCCGAGTATAGCCCACAAAGATCTCTGCCACGGCACAACCCAAGGGGGGGGGGGCAACCCAACCAATAGACATTTGCATAACCCGGACAGGAAGATCACGTCAGTGATGCACTCCTCCTCGGGATGGCATGGAAGAGCATAGTCAGATCAGGGCGTAACATAAGGACAACTCAAAGTATGCTATTGAGAAATAGACTATATCTTCTCCATATCATGTTTCTTTAGACCTGTCTAAAATAAGTAATATATTTATTGTGATGGTGTAGGCTATATTACATGGATTTATTAGACTTTTTAAAATGTAGATGTTCCAAAGGTCTGCATCAGTGACTTGTAGGCTGTGTGTTAAAGCCAGGAGATGCTAAATGTGTTCGTTAATAACGGTCAATTACTATGAGCCTGGTAGTTATTTGCTTGACAATCACGAAATTTCATATTTCATAACCACCACAGCCCTAGTCATGACCGCAGTAAAATTCCAGGTGACCGTGGAGTGGAAAACTTGGTCATTGTGGATGTTGTTTCAAAGCCTAACACAATGAAATGAACCGCTTTCTAAGGTGATGATTCACTCAAAACAACATATGCATATTAGAGCTTATGCATATGCATAGGCATATGAGTTGAAGCCCGAAAAAAAAAATGCAATTAAAATGATGACTGTGCCTTTATACAATACGTAGCCTATTGCATATTACGCATGGCAGAAAAACATAAAACAAAACTGGTCTAGCCTATACTCCAAAATGAAACAAATACGAGCAATCGCCTTTGAGTGTGGACTGTATCATCATGCATAATCGATGGACTAGGTACCTTATGCTCCAAAATGTCTATCCAGGAGTTTGGGAGAGAACGTGTTGGTTCATTGATTGTGCAGGGCAATTTTGAATAGCTTTAATATTTTCATAATGAATTGGGTTACACATTACCTTTAGCTATACAGAATATCTCACCACAATGCTTTTCCATCTCCTCATTTCTCTCCTTTATTCCTGTCTCGAGCGCTCAGACGGGCTGTCAACAGTTAGTTGAAATATATTGATGAATAGTGAAATATGTTTTGTTGTGAAAACATGTTACTATCGATGTTCCCGAACAGATTTCACTTGGTTTCCCAAACGAAGCACTGGGTAACTGCAGGAACAGGATTGGAGAGCCATGGCATTCAGAGTTTGGGTGGAATATCACGTGTTGCGCAGTGAGAGCATGCTCCTCAAACAGTGGTTGACGTGTGGAGTGAAATAAGATTTCTTATATTTCTTTCTCAGCAGCTCATATTAAGCACATGCTCCGCAATAAAATCCAAGTAGCCTACCAGGCATCATTGACTAATGGACCGGCGGGAAAGCGCACGGCCTCCATTCCCTATTGGAGTGCATACAGATGACATCTTTTTTTCTTCCTAGCCCTGTTCCTGCCCATTTGGTAATGGGCCATTCTAAATGTATACAGCCCCACTGATAACACTATGAATACAGCCCCACTAATAACACTATGAATACAGCCCCACTGATAACACTATGAATACAGCCCCACTGATAACACTATGAATACATCCCCACTGATAACACTATGAATACAGCCCCACTGATAACACTATGAATACAGCCCCACTGATAACACTATGAATACAGCCCCACTGATAACACTATGAATACAGCCCCACTGATAACACTATGAATACAGCCCCACTGATAACACTATGAATACAGCCCCACTGATAACACTATGAATACAGCCCCACTGATAACACTATGAATACAGCCCCACTGATAACACTATGAATACAGCCCCACTGATAACACTATGAATACAGCCCCACTGATAACACTATGAATACAGCCCCACTGATAACACTATGAATACAGCCCCACTGATAACACTATGAATACAGCCCCACTGATAACACTATGAATACAGCCCCACTGATAACACTATGAATAGAGCCCAATTTGTTCTGGGTGTAGTACCGTTTTTTTATATTTTATATTGCTTTAAGCGTGTCTGAATCAAACATTTATCAATCAGACGACACTGAAGAGATGTTAGCAGAGAGAAGTAAAAATGTTTAAAGGGGACCCTCCCTCCCTCCCTCCCTCCCTCCCTCCCTCCCTCCCTCCCTCCCTCCCTCCCTCCCTCCCTCCCACACTGTCATCTTTTAAATAAAGTGATTTATTTTACACAGAAAACAACTATCATTTCTCTCTCCGATTAGAATTGGAGAAGTAATAGTGTAGAACTCGTTTCATTTTAAGTGGCTTTGACCAGGTTTCATCACACAGGAAATGCAGTTGATTTCAGAGAGGCAGAAAGGAATGTCTAATCCATCACAGAGCAATACATCGTTGGTGAGAGCACTATTGATCACACACACTCCCATCATTGGGATCATCTATACTATGGATCGCTTACTGACACGTGACCACGCTACAATGTTTGACACACACACACACTCCGACACTCGCTCTGTGACTTGCTCTGTCGTAAAGCTTTAACATGCTTCTCCTGCTTACGGGTTGGGGGGTGAGGGGGGTGTTAGGGGGGTGAGGTAAGAGGGAGGATGGGCAGATGGCTTTTAAAAGAAATGAGATGAAGAGGTCTGAGAGAGCTCCCCACTTTGCTTTAACCAGCTTACACAAGGCGATGTGTGTTTGTGCCTGCATGCGTTTTGAGCCAGGTACAGACACATGACAGGGAGGGGGCCAGTGTGGTCTGCAGCCAGGCATGCAGGGTGACAAAGTATCAGTCATTTAGGAAGAGGACAAGAGCACCACAGTAGAACCCCCTGACTTACCATCCCTCAATCTGTCAAATAGAAATATATTCTGTACCTCAACCCATCAGAGAGAGAGAATCACATACCAGGGCATGTTGACCCTCATCTGCCACTGTTCAGGACATGCTGTAGTTAATGTAGCCTCAAACATCTTCATCACTCCATCACCACCCCTCTCTCTGTCCCTCAATGTTTCTCTCTTTCGTTCCCCTTTACCCTTCACCCCTTTACCCTTAACCATATGGTACGTTGATGTATAGCTGTTTTATAATGAAAGTGTATTATGAGGTCAGGACAGGGTGCGGGTATTGGCACATCAGATCTGTGAATGTGTAAACCCTCTCATATATTAATCAGTGATTAACCGCGTGTCAGATATACCTGTCTCGTGTTAGTTGTGTATGATTCAATAGCCATATGATTTTACATGTACGGACAGTTTAAAGATTTAAAGGGGAGGAAGGTTGACAGACGTTTGCTTTTCAAATGTAATTTACTGTCAATAATGAATGCAAGACATTAATATGTCAACAGCTTCACATACTGAGGAGGAAGGGCCCCACTCAGTACTGTGTGTGTGTGTGTGTCCTGACCTCCCTGTGAGAACTGTGTGACAGTATGGGCAGTATTGATCATTAATAGCTGACATACAGCTCAGGAACATCATCTGATGCTACATAATATTACCTCATTGATTGATGAGGATCAAGGTGAAACCTGGCACGTCTTGCATACAAATGTGAACCAAGATGAATTGAACCCATGTCATATCTCGAATCCAACTGATTAACACTAAATTCTAAACACATAGAAACAACGAACTCGTCCACTCTCTCTGTGTAACTCAATTTTAAAGTTTTGCTGTTCAGGATCCCCTATACGTCCACAACATATTTGTTACCGTGTGTGCGTGCTTGTGTGTCCATGAAGGAGAGACCTAATCTAGCCTTTTTATCATTTCCTGAATGACCTCTGCTTTCACGGTGTGATGGATGGGATTCTGCTCACAGACATTCATTTTCCGCCACAAGGTAAAAATAATCTTCACTCACAAGAAGACCATGTGGCTACAAGGGTAATTTTATAACAAACAGTGAGAGAGAAAGAGGGAGAGAGGGAGAAAGGGAGAGGAAAGAGGGAGAGAGTAGAAGAGAGGGAGAGAGGAAAGAGGGAGATAGTGGAAGGGAAGGAGAAAGAGGGAGAGAGTGGAAGAGAAGGAGAAGGAGGGAGAAAGTGGAAGGGAAGGAGAAAGAGGGAGAGAGTGGAAGAGAAGGAGAAAGAGGGAGAGAGTGGAAGAGAAGGAGAAGGAGGGAGAGAGTGGAAGAGAAGGAGAAGGAGGGAGAGAGTGGAAGGGAAGGAGAAAGAGGGAGAGAGTGGAAGAGAAGGAGAAGGAGGGTGAGAGTGGAAGAGAAGGAGAAGGAGGGTGAGAGTGGAAGAGAAGGAGGGTGAGAGTGGAAGAGAAGGATAAATAGGGATAGAGTGGAAGAGAAGGATAAGGAGGGTGAGAGTGGAAGAGAAGGATAAGGAGGGTGAGAGTGGAAGAGAAGGATAAGGAGGGTGAGAGTGGAAGGGAAGGAGAAGGAGGGTGAGAGTGGAAGAGAAGGAGAAGGAGGGTGATGGTAAGATGGAATAAACATGTGAAGGAGTGACAGGAGGAGGATGCATGTTTGCTTCCTAACAGACTTCAGTACCAGAGGAAGCTTGTTGCTGCACATGACTAAAATATTGTTTTGTTTTATCCTAAATATCCTAAATACACAGTCTTCCATGCTCCCTTCACCTTTACCCATACCCCACACACCCCTGCCCTGCCTCTCAGGGAGGTGGGAATGGAGATGGAGAAGTGGTAATAACATGGAGACGAGAGCGTGAGTGACTAAGGGGTTAGGGAATCACAGAGAGAGAAGTGGGATTGAGTGAGGGGATAAGACATGGGGGAGGGAGATGGTAAGACAAGAAAGGAGGGAGAGAGAGAAGGATATAGTAGGGTCCCAGGGGTGATATTGTAGGGTCCCAGGGGTGATATTGTAGGATCTCAGGGGTGATATTGTAGGGTCTCAGGGGTGATAATGTAGGGTCTCAGGGGTGATATTGTAGGGTCCCAGGGGTGATGTTGTAGGGTCCCAGGGGTGATATTGTAGGGCCCCAGGGGTGATGTTGTAGGGTCCCAGGGGGGATATTGTAGGGTCCCAGGGGGGATTTTGTAGGGTCCCAGGGTTGATATTGTAGGGTCCGAGGGGTGATATTGTAGGGTCCCAGGGGTGATATTGTAGGGATCCCAGGGGTGATGTTGTAGGGTCCCAGGGGTGATGTTGTAGGGTCCCAGGGGTGATGTTGTAGGGTCCCAAGGGTGATGTTGTAGGGTCCCAGGGGTGATATTGTAGGGTTCTGGCCTACAGAACAGATATAGAAACGCAACATGCAAAAATTTCAACAACAAGTTACAGTTCATATAAGGAAATCAGTCATTTAAAATAAATTAATTAGGCCCTAATCTATGGATTTCACATGACTGGGCAGGGGTGCAGCAATGGGTGGGCCTGGGAGGGCATAGGTCCACCCACTTGGGAGCCAGGCACAGCCAAACAGAGTTAGTTTTTCCCAGCAAAAGGGCTTTATTACAGACAGAAATACTCCTCAGTTTCATCAGCTGTCCAGGTGCCTGGTCTCAGACAATCCCGCAGGTGAAGAAGCCGGATGTGGAGGTCCTAGGCTGGTGTGGTTACACGTGGTCTGTGGTTGTGAAGCCGGTTGGACGTACTGCCAACTTCTCTAAAATGACATTGGAGGCGGCTTATGGTAGAGAAATTAATATTAGATTATCTGGCAACAGTTCTGGTGGACATTCCTGCGGTCAGCACGCCGATTGCACGCTCCCTCAAAACTTGAGACATCTGTGGCATTATGTTGTGTGACAAAACTGCACATTTTAGAGTAGCCTTTTATTGTCCCCAGCACAAGTTGCACCTGTGTGATGATCATGCTGTTTATTCAGATTCTTATCTTGGCAAATAAGAAATGCTCACTAACAGGGATGCAAACAAATTTGTGCACAACATTTTTAAGAAATACTATTTTTGTGCGTATGAAAAATGTCAGGGATCTTTTATTTGAGCTCATAAAACATGGGACCAACACATTACATTTTATATTTTGTTCAGTATAAATAACACACACACGTTCTCTATGTTTTTGCTGGACTCACTTTTAACCATCTTTTTTTCTGAACCAGAGCATGATGGATAAGCCGTATAATACTGTATTTAATAGTAATACTACTGGATACTTCACCCCGTGTGTTTCCATCTCTCTCCCATTACCTGCAGCTGCCAGTACATACAAAGCTTATTACACCTTTTGTACTTTATCATTCCCTGCCTCACCTTCTCCTCACCCCTCCTCAACCCCCCTTACCTCCTTCCCCTCATCCCAACCCCTTGCTTTGTTTCAACCCCCCACTACACCCCCCATTCCATCTCCTACTCTAGACCGAGAGTGCTGTTATTAATGTGTGTGTCAAGTGTGGGACATACAAGGAAAGGGGATACCTAGTCAGTTGCAGAACTGAATGCATTCAACTGAAATGTTACTTCTGCATTTAACCCAACCCCTCAATCAGAGAGGTGCGGGGGGCTTCCTTAATCGACATTCACATCATCGGCATGGGACTAGAGTGGGAGATTAGAATGTCTGTTGATTATTTCACGCTTTTGTTTATATGAGTTCCCTTGTTCATAGCTGTGTGTGTGTGTGTGTGTGTGTGTGTGTGTGTGTGTGTGTGTGTGTGTGTGTGTCAGCCCTAGACAGTAAGGTATTTTCCTGGGCTCTGGTTGTTCCTGCATCATTACCCTGCCACTCACACACACACACACACACATACACACCTGTGACTGTGTGGATGAAACAGTCTTGGGGTTCCTAAATCTCTGCCAGGGGAAAAAGAGGGAAAGTGGGAAGATGAGGAAAGGAGGAGTTGGGGGGGAATAGATTCATGAAAGCAATTGAAACAACACTATCTTCGTGTGGTGAGAACACCTTTCATAAATCACTACAAGCTGGCAGAAAATAGAACCTTTGTGAGCGCTGCGTCCATGTGAGAGAGCCACAGATATAGATACAGCTGGTCTCTATGTGGCCATTATATTACACTGTACAAAGGTAAAGCTACTGTAAAATCTCTCTGTGTGTGTGTGTGTGTGTGTGTGTGTGTGTGTGTGTGTGTGTGTGTGTGTGTGTGTGTGTGTGTGTTTGAAGGGCTGGAGAGGGGCTGGGGGGTGGGCCTATATGACAGGGTTGTGTTCTTGTACTCGGGTTGTGTGCCTGATACCCCTCCCACAGGGCATCTTTATAGAGAACATAAAATGAAAGAGACAGAGGGAGAAGAAAGAAAGACTGTAAAGGAAAGGTAGCTCTGGGGGAATTATTGTCTAGGTCAGAGATAGAGTCTGGAAGAGAGAGAGGAGGGAGAGAGAGAGAGAGGAGAGGGGCAAACAGACAGAGAGAGGGGAAGCGATGGAGGGGGAAGAGAAGGGAGTTTGAGAGGGAGAGAGACAGAGCGAGAGAGCGAGAACAGAAGAGTCATTGAGAGTCATTCATGTCCTAAAGTGGCTTCAGTGAACTATTGACCTGCCAGTTCCACACACTGCCTTCTCATTACCTGTCTCTAGTGCTGCTGAAAGACTACTGATGTCATTTACCATTCACACACTGCCTTCTCATTACCTGTCTCTAGTGCTGCTGAAAGACTACTGATGTCATTTACCATTCACACACTGCCTTCTCATTACCTGTCTCTAGTGCTGCTGAAAGACTACTGATGTCATTTACCATTCACACACTGGCTGTCTAGTCTAAAGATCCAGACCAAAATGTAAGAGAGAGAGAGAGAGAGAGAGAGAGAGAGAGAGAGAGAGAGAGAGAGAGAGAGAGAGAGAGAGAGAAGAGAGAGAGAGAGAGATTGTAGAAGAGAGGGATAGAATCAGGGGATTGTATTTGTAGTGGAGGCCCAGCTGTTAACTCCCCAGGGTTCACACAGCTGACACACACACACACACACACACACACACACACACACACACACACACACACACACACACACACACACACCTCTCCACCTTTTCCATATTCCCCTTCGTCCCTTCCTTCTCCCCCTCACATTCACTTTCTTCTTTCCTATTTTCCTCTCACTCTTTGTTCCTCTCTATTCTCCCTTCCGTCCTCTTCTTTTCCTTCTCTCTCTCTCTCTCTCTCTCTCTCTCTCTCTCTCTCTCTCTCTCTCTCTCTCTCTCTCTCTCTCTCTCCCTCTCTCTCTCTCTCTCTCTCTCTCTCTCTCCCTCCCTCCCCACATCTGGAGCCAGTGCTTCAGAGCCCCATCTGGGGAGAGAGCAAAAACCAGAAGAACGGAATGAGAGAGGGGGGGCTGATGAAGGAGGGGAGAGGAAGAGTGGGTTGAGGAGCTACAGCCAGAAGAGCCCAGAGAGGGGGAGGGAGGAGACGGTGAGAAATGTGTGCCCATTTATGTGCGAGTGTTTATGGACAGGACAGGCTGCATATTCCAGATTACTCTCCTCTCTCCCTCCTAGCTGCTTTTACAATTACTCCCCAATCAGAGCATAGGCAGACTAGGGGACGTGTCAGCTGGTTAAGTACATTTGCTCCCCCTCTCTCATGCATGTCTCAATGATTATAATTCCCTCTCCGTCTAAGTGTCAGGACTAGAGTAAGGGACTGGGGTGGAAGGGTAGGGGACTGTCATAATGTCAGGCTCTCCTCTTCCTCTCGTCTCCTCTCATCTCCTCCTCCTCTCTTCCTCGTCTTCCTCTTCCTCTCATCTCATCTCCTCTCCTCTCCTATCCTTTCCCCTCGTTTTCTCTTTGTCAGAGTTTGGGGAATTGGGGTAAGACAGGATCAGAGTTCAGATACTGGGTGATGTAAGAAAGGATTCAGGGGGATCGGGCGGATATGGTTGTATGCAAGGGGAGATGGGGAATACAGAGGTATACATAGGGATAGAAGGGGGGATTGAGGGAGGAGATGGCGGGATAGAGAAAGGAAAGAGTGATTATGGTTGGTGTGGGCTGCTCTGGGCTGGTCTGATCTGCCACCAGTGATAAATGACTAATCAGGAGAGCAGGGCCCTCAGGTCTCTTTCAGGACCACTACTGTACACACACACACACACACACACACACACACACATACACACACACACACACAAAAACAGTTGCTACCCCACTGTGTAACAGTGAGCCTGGAGAACAGATATAGATTTCTCCTCCTCCCTCTCTGCCTGACTGTCTGCCAGCATGCCTTACCTCTACCCTCCCCTCCTCCCTGTTTCACCTCTGTGACATGCTGCTGGAGGTCTAATGGTGTGTCCAGACAGAGACAAAGATCAGGTCAGACAGCCATGTAACTACAGACCTCTATGGAACTGACGAGGGGAGGGGAGTGGAGAGGAGAAGGAGTGCAAGAGGAGGAGGAGATCTACATGTTGAGTCTGAGGTGAGAGAGACAAATGTTAAATCCAATGAAAAGAAAGGCATATAGAGAGGGAGAGAGAGCTGGAGGGAGAAGGTCTTTGTATGTTTTGCTCCATTGACTTCTGCTGCACCATAGTTCAGCGGGTCCATGATGCCTGTGTTCAGTAGCTAGTCATGACAGGCTGGAGTGAGAGAGAGGCTGAGGCTGGAGTGACTAGCTGTACAGACAGGTAGGAAGATGAGAGGGGAGGGAGGGGAAAATGGGGGCAACACCATTGTAAATACAACCCATATGTATGTTTATTTATTTTCCATTGTGTAAATTTAAATGAACTAGGCAAATGAGTTAAGAACAAATTATTATATTATTTACAATGACGGCCTACTGGGAAACAGTGGGTTAACTGCCTTTTTCAGGGGCAGAACAACAGATTTGTATCTTGTCAGCTCAGGGATTCGATCCAGAAACCTTTCGGTTACTGGCCCATAACACTCTAACCACTAGGCTACCTGCCGCCCCACGATCTCCTGGCATCCTCCAAATCCAGATTAGTCTGTCTGACTGCCAGATTGTGAAGCGTGATTCATCACTCCCGAGAACGCATTTCCACTGCTCCAGAGTCCAATGGCAGCGAGCTTTACACCACTCCAGGTGACGCTCGGAATTGCACATGGTGATCTTAGGCTTGTGTGCAGCTGCTCGGCCATGGAAACCCATTTGATGAGGCTCCTGACAAACAGTTATTGTGCTGACGTTGCTTCCAGAGGCAGTTCGGAACTTGGTAGGGAGTGTTGCAACCTAGGACAGACGATTGTTTCCGCGCCTCAGCACTCGGCGGTCCCGTTCTTGTGGCCTACAACTTCGCGGCTGAGCCATTGTTGCTCATAGACATTTCCACTTCACAATAACAGCCTCCTCTCTCTTTCTCTTTCTCTGTCTCTGTCTCTGTCTCTCTCTCCCTCTCTCCACAGCTAGAGGCAGAGCTTCAGAGTAGTCTCTCTGGGATTATCCACAATGACAAACAAGCTGTGCCCCTGTTCTCCCCTTGTACCAGTTTACTTTCTACCTGTCCCCTTGTACCTTTATCTAGTACGATGTCACTCGCTACCTACCCCACACGAGTATGTGTGTGTGTGTGTGTACTGTAGATACACCTGGATTAACAAAGGGTGTATTCCCACTGCACTTGGTTCCCTTTGTATACAATGTCACACACTTGCCCAGGTAACACCGTGGTGTTGAAAGTCATACTGTAGTTATAGTTCAAAGAATGCATTTTTTTCCTTTGTGAATGTCAACACAGTGATCGGCGCCTGCTTCCATTTGGTTTAAGGGCTAGAGAGGGCAGAGCCTACTCAGGGGGGTTCTAGATTGCAGGGGATGGTGGGATGTGTAGCCTACCCAATCATACAAATGTACTGAAGTGCACTTATCTAATTGTCTTTTCTTTTTTTTTCTTTTTTTGCCTGGAACCATAATCTATTCATCGACTAAAGGTGCCTGGAAGTTAAAAAGTCATCATGGTCTCTTCTTTTTCTTGTTGTATAGTGGAATAGCTGTAATGTTACTGTGCGTGTCTGTGTGTTTTGTGCATACGAGTGTACCCCAGCCCTAGATAAAGATAACAGTAGGTAAATAATGAATCCTACCACAGTAATTGAAGAAATCTACAGAATAACATGTAGGATATTCAACTGGTATCTAAGTGCATTTCCAGGCAGTTGACATAACTAAGGAAGTCACTATAGAACTAACCAATTCACTGACTGTCACTTCTTATAAAGCACCATGCCAGGGAGATGCCCTCTGATGCCACTGCTCTCTGACTAGCTGTCCCAATCCATGACATGTGTGTGTTTGTGTGTGTGTGTGTGTGTGTGTGTGTGTGTGTGTGTGTGTGTGTGTGTGTGTGCGCGCGCGCGCGTGTGTGTGTGTGTGTGTGTGTGTATGCCTGTCGTAACTCATAGCGACCAGCATAGTCATGATGTTGTGTGAAGTGGTAGCCGGAGAAGCTGGTTGTCGGTGGCGATAAGGCCTCAGAGATGAGGAATCTGATTGGACTAGCAGGTCCTTTGAAACAGCTGTGACTGGCGGTTCGCCGCTGGGATGCTAATGAGGGACTAGAGAGGAAGTAAAGCCTTAAACTTGATTGTTCCTGGCAGAGAAAGGGAGGGAGAGGGGAGTAGAATGTAAGGATGGAAAAGAGAGGAGAGGAGAGGGGGAAGGAAAGAAGTGGAGGAGTAAAGGAAAGGGAGAAAGGAGAAAGAGGAAAAGGATAGGGGAGGGAGAAAGAGAGAAGGGTACGGAGGAATAGAGGGAGAGGGGAGGAGTGCAGGAACAGGGATAGAAAAAGACCTTGCATGTGCCCCTCTATTGAGTTGGACGGCGCCGGAGAAGATAGCTTACGTTTTACGTGCTCCTAACCGATTATGTTTTTATGTTTGTTTTTTTGCGTTGCTTGTAACATATTTTTTAAACTTATTTTGTACGTAATGTTGCTGCTACCGTCTCTTATGACCAAAAATAACTTCTGGACATAAGAACAGCGATTACTCTCCACGAACTGACAGAAGCTTTTTTTACTTTTACGAGTCTGACAATCCCGACGTGAACGACATACTGCTTTCCCGGGAATAGGCCCAAATCCCTGTAATTTGCATGAAGAAATTTGCCTTCTGAGAATTCGTAGGCGATCGAATAAACCCCCCTGCCTTCAGTTCTATTGGCTAACGTGCAATCATTGGAAAATAAAATCAACGACCTACGAGGAAGATTAAACTACCAACGGGACTGTAAATCTTATGCTTCACGGAGTCGTGGCTGAACGACAACATTATCAACATACAGCTGGCTGGTTATACGCTGTATCGGCAGGATAGAACAGACGTGTCTGGTAAGACAAGGTGTTGCAGTCTATGCATATATGTAAACAACAGCTGGTGCTGTTGAGTTTTCATCTGTAATTTCCGTAGCTGTCTATATACCACCACAGACCGATGCTGGCACTATGACCACGCTCAATGAGCTGTATTCCACCATAAGAAAACAGGAAAACCAGAGGTGGCGCTCCTAGTGGCCAGGGACTTTAATGCAGGGAAACTTAAATCTGTTTTACCAAATTTCTATCAGCATGTTAAATGTGTAACCAGAGGGAAAAGAAAACTCTAGACCACCTGTACTCCACACGCAGAGACGCATACAAAGCTCTCCCTCGCCCTCCATTTGGCAAATCTGACCATAATTCTATCCTCCTGATTCCTGCTTACAAAAATTAAAGCAGGAAGCACCAGTGGCTCAGTCAATAAAAAAGTGGTCCGATGAAGCAGATGCTAATCTACAGGACTGTTTTGCTAGGACAGACTGGAATATGTTCCGGGATTCTTCCAATGGCATTGAGAAGGACACCACATCAGTCATAAAGTGCATCGATGACGTCGTTCCCACTTGACCATACATTCATACCACAACCAGAAGCCATAGGCCTATAGATTATAGGCAACATCTGCACTGAGCTAAAGGCTAGAGCTGTCGCTTTCATGGAGCGGGACTCTAACCCGGAAGCTTATAAGAAAGCCTGCTATGCCCTCCGACGAACCATCAAACAGGCAAAGTGTCAATACAGGACTAAGATCGAATCGTACTACACCGGCTCCGACGCTAGTCAGATGTGGCAGGGCTTGCAAACCATTACAGACTACAAAGGGAAGCAGAGCCAAGAGCTGCCCAGTGACACGAGCCTACAAGACGAGCTAATCTACTTCTATGCTCTCTTATAGGCAAATAACACTGAAATATGCATTAGAGCACCAGCTGTTCTGGACCACACTCTCCACAGCCGATGTGAGTAAGACCTTTAAACAGGTCAACATTCACAAGTCCGCAGGGCCAGACGTATTACCAGGACGTGTAAAGCGAGCATGCACTGACCAACTGGCAAGTGTCTTCACTGACATTTTCAACCTCTCCCTGAGTCTGTTTTAAGCAGACTACCATAGTCCCTGTGCCCAAGAACACTAAGGTAACCTGCCTAAATGACTACCGAACCGTAGCACTCACGTCTGTAACCATGAAGTGCTTTGAAAGGCTGGTCATGGCTCACATCAACACAATTATCCCAGAAACCCTAGACCCACTCCAATTTGCATACCGCCCTAACAGATCCACAGATGATGCAATCTCTATTGCACTCCACACTGCCTTTCCCAGCTGGACAAAAGGAACACCTATGTGAGAATGCTATTCATTGACTACAGCATAGCGTTCAACACTATAGTGCCCTCAAAGCTCATCACTAAGCTAAGGACCCTGGGACTAAACACCTCCCTCTGCAACTGGATCCTGGACTTCCTGACGGGCACCCCCAGGTGGTAAGGGTAGGTAACAAAACATCCGCCACGCTGATCTTCAACACAGGGGCCCCTCAGGGGTGCGTGCTCAGTCCCTTCCTGTACTCCCTGTTCATTCATGACTGCATGACCAGGCACGACTCCAACACCTTCATTAAATTTGACGATGACACAACAGTGGTAGACCTGATCACCAACAATGACGAGACAGCTTGTAGGGAGGAGGTCAGAGACCTGGCCATGTGGTGTGAGGACAACAACCTCTCCTTCAACGTGATCAAGACAAAGGAGATGGTTGTGGACTATAGGAAAAGGAGTGGAGTGTAGTGGAGCAGGTTGAAAGCTTCAGGTTCCTTGGTATCCACATCACCAACAGACTATCATGGTCCAAGCACACCAAGACAGTCGTGAAGAGGGCATGGCAAAACCTATTCCCCTTCAGGAGAAAATATTTGGATCTCTATACCAGGCGGTGTCAGAGGAAGGCCCTAAAAATTGTCAAAGACTACAGCCACCCTAGTCATAGACTGTTCTCTCTGCTACCGCACGGCAAGCGGTACCGAAGCACCAAGTCTAGGTCCAAGAGGCTTTTAAAACAGCTTCAACCCCCAAGCCATAAGACTCCTGAGCATCTAATCAAATGGCTACCCAGACTATTTGCATTTCCCCCCCTCCTCTTTTACACAGCTGCTATTCTCTGTTATCTATTCTCTGTTATCATCTATGCATAACTCTACCTACATGTACATATTACCTCAATTACCTTGACTAACCGGTACACATTGAGTCTGTACCCGTACCCCCTGTATATAGTCTCGCTATTGTTATTTTACTGCTGCTCTTTCAGTACTTTTTTTTTTAACTGCGTTGTTGGTTAGGGGCTTGTAAGTAAGAATTTCACTGTAAGGTACCTGTTGTGTTCGGCACATGTGACTAAGATTTTGATTTGATTTGATTTGATTTGAGTAGAGTTCTCCATGATTTAGTCAGACAAAAAGGTGCTCTCTTGTTCTCTATTTATCTCTCTATCGCTCTTTTTCTCTCTAAGGCCCTTGCATTCAAAGCTCAATCTTGGCTGGGATCTCTCTCTTTCTCTCTATTTCTCTCTCTCTCTCTGCTTCTCTCTGCAGTTGAGTGGTTTTATAGTCCCTGAGGTGCTCCTCTCCTAGCTGGTTTGGTCTTGTCCCTGTGTGACAGAGTCATTGTGAGCCGTGTGTCACCCACCCTGACAGACACTTAACCTCTGGGCCAGCCAGCCTGCCAGCACCACAACCAGCAGCTCTGCTTACTGACCCTGGCTGAGGCGTAGCATGGCTAACACTGTGGACTGTATTAAGTACAGTTTGGGGGATATGCTAACTAGCACTTTACAGAGAGGAGCCAGGGTATCAGACTCTTTATGAGGTGAACAACCTCCAGAGGTTACTACGACACACACACACACACACACACACACACACACACACATGCGCACACACACGCGCACACACACGCGCACACACACACACACACACACACACACACACACACACACACACACACACACACACACACACACACACACACACACACACACACACACACACACACACACACACACACACACACACACACACACACACACACACATACTACAGACAGAGAGAGAGAAAGACAGGCAAATAAGTCATGCTAGATAAATCCTGCTTTTGTTCCAGAGAGACAAGGTTGTTTTGGATGTGGAGAAGGGGAGGGATAGAGAGAGGTGGAGCAGGTCCTTCGGTTAAATCGGGTCTCCAAGTCCTAGCCTCTCGCTAACCTCCTCTCCTCCCCAGGGAGGTTTTATCTGTCCATTTCCTCTCCTCCAGGCCGGTGGGACGTGTTAATGGCACCATGTTCCCTGTCACTCCCACAGTTAAATAGAAACCGACCATGAAAGTATGACTTCTCTGCTCTGCTCAGGGCTGGCTGGCTCCACACACCTTGTCCTTGCTCTCAGCTCACACAGCCAAACACACACAAACAAACCCACCCGGTATCATAGTCAGGCCGTAGCCCTGTCCTGGGAGCCTAACTGAATTTGCAAGTGCAATATCCCCATTAGACAGGAGAGTTGTTTACGTGGCATATTCACATCAAGGACATTGATGCTGATGGTAGTTAAGTCCAGCTCTAGAGACCAAAGGAACTAAGTCAACTAGTTAGACTGCTCAGTGACAACTGTTCATCCACATATACCATATGAATGGAGGTCACTTATAGAGAGTGTTCCTTAGAATAGGGATGGCCATGCTGAAACCATAGGCTCCTTAACCTGCTGTGCGCAAAATGGTACGTAGAACAACAGCTGCCGGTCCTGCCAACACATGCTGGTCAGAGCTGAACTCCCAACTGCACCTCTGTGCCTCTTTTGGCCGTTTTAGCCGTTTGGCACAGGGCACTGTAAAAACATTAGATTGTCCCCCCACTCTCATCCTCCTCTCCCTCTCTCCTCACTCATTCCTCCCCTTCCCTGGTCACCAGTACATATGCTCCCACACCTGTCCTGTGTCGCTACTTGTTTACAAATGACCAGTGATTTCTGCTTGGTTCTATATTCTCTGCTCTCTGTTCTCTCTCTCCCCCGTGTCATAATTAGGCCTGAGAGTTGTTTGGTTATTACATTGCTCTCTGTTTCATACACATCATCTCAGACACTCAATCTCTCCCCCTCCACCTCTCTCTCTCCCTCTCTCTCTCTCTCTCTCTCTCTCTCTCTCCCTCTCTCTCTCTCTCTCTTTTCCCCCTCTCTTTCTATCATAGTTTCCTTCCTTCTCTCTTGTAAAAGCACTGTGTGTGTGTGTGTGTGTGTGTGTGTGTGTGTGTGTGTGTGTGTGTGTGTGTGTGTGTCAGTTTGGGGGCTAATGGTCTTCTTGGAGAATGGCAGGCTGAAGATTTATGCCACAAATTAGTAAAATGTGATCAAACAGTCTCTCAGTTAATCACACAGGACCCGTGGCTGTCCCTGTGTGTGTGTGTGGATGCATTGTCACTGTGATAAATGCCCAGGGTGACAGGGGGAGCAGGGAGAGTGTTTTAAACATGTACTCACTTAACACCCTCCTTGTGAACGCTCGCCTCTCTGTGAACGCTCCCAGTGAATGCTCTTCATAAACTCTTCCTGCCGTGACAGATAAGGCAAAGGCCATGCGTCTGAAAAATCAGAATAGGGAGAGATACAGTTCATGGTGAGATGGGAGTGGAGTCTCTCTCTCTCTCTCTCTCTCTCTCTCTCTCTCTCTCTCTCTCTCTCTCTCTCTCTCTCTCTCTCTCTCTCTCTCTCTCTCTCTCTCTCTCTCTCTCTCTCTCTCTCTCTCTCTCTCTCTCTCTCTCTCTCTCTCTCTCTCTCTCTCTCTCTCTCTCTCTCTCTCTCTGACAGTCATATAAACAGCCGTTATGCATAGGTTTTAATATCAATAAGAGGCAGGCAAGTAGTTTCTACACACACACACACACACACACACACACACACACACACACACACACACACACACACACACACACCGGCTGGATATCAGCAGTCTCCATCTCACTGCTATGACCGGGTGGGGTAATTATGTTGGAGTGTGTGTGTGTGTGTGTGTGTGTATTTGAAAGTGTGCATGCTGTTTGCTGTGTGAAAAATGATAATCGGGTGATTTTTAAGTGCTATATTTGCTTCCTACGTGGATAATGAAAAGTACTTTTAATCCATTTTGGAGGATGGGAAGATGGGGAGTGGGGGATGGTGAAAGGAGGAACAGAGGCGGAGTGGAGTAGAGGCAATAGAAGGATGATGGGTGGGGTGTCTGTCGCTTCTCTTCTATCAGTGTGTGTGTGTGTGTGTGCGTGCGTGTGTGTGTGTGCGTGTGTGTGTGTGTGTGTGTGTGTGTGTGTGTGTGTGTGTGTGTGTGTGTGTGTGTGTGTGTGTGTGCGTGTTTGTGTGTGCCAAGGGAAAGTCTAAACCTTGGCATGAGCCCTGAGCTCAGCAATTAGAATAATTAGGAGAGGCTTTCAGAATATTTCTCTCTTTCTCTCTCACAAGTCTGCACGCAATGCTAAAGGCTGAGGTAGTGGGGTCAGGTCTGGAGGAAGGTCTGGAGGAAAGTCTGGAGGAAGGTCTGGAGGAAGGTCTGGAGGTAGGTCTGGAGGTAGGTCTGGAGGAAAGTCTGGAGGAAAGTCTGGAGGAAGGTCTGGAGGAAGGTCTGGAGGTAGGTCTGGAGGTAGGTCTGGAGGTAGGTCTGGAGGAAAGTCTGGAGGAAGGTCTGGAGGAAGGTCTGGAGGAAAGTCTGGAGGTAGGTCTGGAGGAAGGTCTGGAGGAAGGTCTGGAGGAAGGTCTGGAGGAAGGTCTGGAGGTAGGTCTGGAGGTAGGTCTGGAGGTAGGTCTGGAGGTAGGTCTGGAGGAAGGTCTGGAGGAAGGTCTGGAGGAAGGTCTTTAGGTAGGTCTGGAGGTAGGTCTGGAGGTAGGTCTGGAGGTAGGTCTGGAGGAATCCCTGGAAATAAGTCCTTTTCTACTTATTTATGTCCCGTCACATGACATCCAGCAGCTGTTTCAACAGACATTCTTCTGTCTCTGATCTGTATGTAAAACATGTTGTCAACGTTTTTTGCCGAAGCAGGTTTTATGTGTCACAGTTTATGATGTAGCAATGTGCATGCTAACCGTTTAGCAAGGACATACCTGACGCAAGACATTTTGATTTGTGATATGTAACTCAGCCCTGATAGTTCACAGAGTCTCTTGTGCCATATTTATACACCAGTTACTCTGAGTGCTAGCATTGTGGAGGTATTTGTTCCTGCTCTTAAATATGCCTTTATATATAGGAATAACAAATGTGTGATAGTGGATCGATCATAAAACGCTACACTGGCGGCTTTTAGAAAATATCATGTTTTGATAGTGGTCCATAGTGACTTTGGCTGTGTGTGTTCCTACAGTGATAAGTCATGACAGGCTAATAAATGAATCCTATGTGTATTTTGTATTTATTTAACCTTTATTTAACCAGGCAAGGCAATTAAGAACACATTCGTATTTAGAATGATGGCCATGTTAACATGTCAAATATCACACACACACAAATATACTGTTTGACGGTTCCCTGTGTGGGGAATGACAGGGTATTGTATGGATCTCTGCCATCTCCCCACAATGTGTGTGTTTAGGTTTTGTCCTGCTCTCTCACCCCTGACCTTGGCCCCTCAGCCAGCAGACAGGAAAGCCCATACTGACCCCTTGAGAGAGAGAGAAGAAGAAAACATGTCCTCTATCTGGTTTTTGTCTTTACTCACACCTACAGATTCCTGTCTCTCCTCATCGTAGATAAAGCGAGAACGTTTTCATCCACCACACTGAACAAAGGAAACCTCCTGAAATCCCACAGCACACCTGAGGTTTCCAGTAACTGTGTGTGTGTGCTGACAGCACAATGCATCTCTCTGTACTCTCTCTCTCTCTCTCTCCTGCTGGGTGTGAGGGTCTAATGGAAGCAGGGGGTCTGTGAGAGAGTTCTAACCTTTGACCTTTACCAGGGGGAGTGAAGCACGCTAGGCCGGGTGGTGTGTGTGTGTGTGTGTGTGTGTGTGTGTGTGTGTGTGTGTGGGAGGGTGGGCAACCCCCTCCTGCTGAGTCTGACTGAGTGTTTACCTGCTCCTAGCCGCAGGGTGAATGGTCAAGGTAACAGAGAGAGGACCAGTGTGTCAGAGAGAAAGACACAGAGAGAGAGACACAGAGAAAGACACGGAGAGAGAAACAAAGAGAGACCGAGAGACACACACACAGAGAGAGTGAGAGACACACACACACAGAGAGAGTGAGAGACACACACACACAGAGAGTGAGAGACACACACACAGAGAGAGCGAGAGAGACACACACAGAGAGAGCGAGAGAGACACACACAGAGAGAGAGAGAGAGAGAGAGAGAGAGAGAGAGAGAGAGAGAGAGAGAGAGAGAGCGTGAGAGAGCTAGAGATGGACCCACTGGTTGCCCTCTAGGTTACAGAGAGCTGGTAGTCCCATCTACCAGGAGTAAAACAGGGAAGGGATAGAGCAGACCCAACTCACTCTATTAAATTAATCAAAACCGTAACATTTTACATTTGGTTAGATATTCAAAAGGAAATTATCACAACAGAGAAAAATTTCCTTCTGCGTGCTACCTATATCGACCCACTAGAATCCCCATACTTTAATGAAGACAGCTTCTCCATCCTGGAGGGGGAAATCAGTAATTTCCAGGCCCAGGGACATGTACTGGTCTGTGGCAACCTAAATGCCAGAACTGGACAAGAACCTGACACCCTCAGCACACAGGGGGACAAACACCTACCTGAAGGTGACAGCATTCCCTTCTCCATATGCCCCACTAGGCTCAACTATGACAGCATAACAAAAAAAACAGGTCACAACCTGCAGCTCTGTTGCACGCTGGGATGCACATAGTCAGTGGTAGGCTTCGAGGAGACTCCTACAGTAGGTACACCTATAGCTCATCTCTTGGCAGTAGTACTGTAGACTACTTTATCACTGACCTCAACCCAGCACGTTCACAGTCAGCTCACTGACACCTCTATCAGATGACAGCAAAATCACAGTCTACTTGAACAGAGCAATACTCAATCATGAGGCATCAAAGCCAAAGGAACTGAATAATATTAAGAAATGCTATAGATGGAAGGAAAGTAGTGTGGAAACCTACTCAAAAACAATTTGGCAACAAATTCAATCCCTTTTAGACAACTTCCTGGACAAATCATTCCACTGTAATAGTGTAAAATTGGCAGTAGAAATCCTAAACAGTATATTTAACCTCTCAGCTTCTATATCAAATCTAAATATTTCAAGCAGAAAATCTAAGAAAATTAAACACAATGACAAATGGTTTGATGAAGAATGCAAAATCCAAAGAAAGAAATTGAGAAACCTATCCCCCCAAGAAACATAGAGACGTATAAAACCTGAGCATACGCCTTCTGTAACGGTTTTCTTGATGAGAAGGAAAGTCGGACCAAAATGCGGCGTGTAGATTGCGATCCATGTTTATTGTGACTATAGCAACACGAATCTAAATACAAACAGTGCAAAATAATAAACGTAATGAAAACCGAAACAGCCTAAACTGGTGCAAACTAACACTAAGGACAATCACCCACAAACACACAGTGAAACCCAGGCTACCTAAATATGGTTCCCAATCAGAGACAATGACTAACACCTGCCTCTGATTGAGAACCATATCAGGCCAGACATAGAAATAGACAAACAAGACATCCAACATAGAATGCCCACCCAGTTCACGTCCTGACCAACACTAAAACAAGGAAAACACACACGAACGATGGTCAGAACGTGACAGTACCCCCCCTCCAAGGTGCGGACTCCGGACGCACAACTTAAACCTATGGGGGAGGGTGTGGGTGGGCATCTGTCCGCGGTGGCGGCTCTGGCGCTGGACGTGGACCCCACTCCATAACAGTTTTAGTCCACCTCCTTAGCGTCCCTAGATAGGTTACCCTCCTTAAAGACCGCTCGGGACAGAGGGGCAGCTCGGGACAGAGGTAGCTCGGGACTGATGGGTAGCTCAGCACTGAGAGGAAGCTCAGCACTGAGAGGAAGCTCAGCACTGAGAGGAAGCTCAGGCAGGTGGTTGGATCCGGCAGATCCTGGCTGGCTGGCGGTTCTGGAAGATCCTGGCTGACTGGCGGATCCGCAAGAGTCTGGTCGACTGGCGGATCTGGAAGAGTCTGGTCGACTGGCAGATCTGGAAGAGTCTGGTCGACTGGCAGATCTGGAAGAGTCTGGTCGACTGGCAGATCTGGAAGATTCTGGTCGACTGGCAGATCTGGAAGAGTCTGGTCGACTGGCAGATCTGGAAGAGTCTGGTCGACTGGCAGATCTGGAAAAGTCTGGTCGACTGGCAGATCTGGAAGAGTCTGGTCGACTGGCAGATCTGGAAGAGTCTGGTCGACTGGCAGATCTGGAAGAGTCTGGTCGACTGGCAGATCTGGAAGAGTCTGGTCGACTGGCAGATCTGGAAGAGTCTGGTCGACTGGCTGCTCTGGCTGCTCCATGCTGACTGGCTGCTCCATGATGACTGGCAGCTCTGGCTGCTCCATGCTGACTGGCTGCTCCATGCTGACTGGCAGCTCTGGCTGCTCCATGCTGACTGGCTGCTCTGGCTGCTCCATGCTGACTGGCTGCTCCATGCTGACTGGCGGCCCTGGCTGCTCCATGCTGACTGGCGGCCCTGGCTGCTCCATGCTGACTGGCGGCCCTGGCTGCTCCATGCTGACTGGCGGCCCTGGCTGCTCCATACTGACTGGCGGCCCTGGCTGCTCCATGCTAACTGGCAGCTCTGGCGGCTCCTTGCAGACTGGCAGCTCTGGCGGCTCCTTGCAGACTGGCAGCTTTGGCGGCATCCTGCAGAAAGGCAGCTCTGGCGGCTCCTTGCAGACTGGCAGCTCCTTGCAGACTGGCAGCTCTATGCAGACTGGCAGCTCCTTGCAGACTGGCAGCTCCTTGCAGACTGGCAGCTCCTTGCAGACTGGCAGCTCCTTGCAGACTGGCAGCTCCATGCAGACTGGCAGCTCTATGCAGACTGGCAGTTCTGAACAGGCGGGAGACTCCGGCAGCGCTGTAGAGAAGGAAGGCTCTAACAGCGCTAAACAGGCGGGAGACTCCGACAGCGCTGGAGAGGAGGAAGGCTCTGGCAGCGCTGGACAGGCGAGGCGCACTGTAGGCCTGATGCGTGGTGCTGGCACTGGTGGTACTGGGCCGAGGACACGCACAGGAAGCCTGGTGCGGGGAGCTGCTACCGGAGGGCTGGGGTGTGGAGGTGGTACTGGAAAAACCGGACCGTGCAGGCGCACTGGAGCTCTTGAGCACCGAGCCTGCCCAACCTTACCTGGTTGAATGCTCACGGTCGCCCTGCCAGTGCGGCGAGGTGGAATAGCCCGCACTGGGCTATGCAGGCGAACCGGAGACACCGAGCGCAAGGCTGGTGCCATGTAAGCCGGCCCAAGGAGACGCACTGGGGACCAGCTGCGTAGAGCCGGCTTCATGGCATTAGGCTCACGCGGAGCTGGAATATACCGCACCGGGCTATGCACCCGCACTGGAGACACAGTGCGCACCACTGCATAACACGGTGCCTGTCCGGTCTCTCTAGCCCCCCGGTAAGCACAGGGAGTCTGCCCAGGTCTCCTACCTGACGTAGCCATACTCCCTGTTAGCCACCCCCCAAGAAATTTTTGGGGCTGCCTCTCAGGCTTCCATCCGCTACGTCGTGCTGCCTCCTCATATCTGCGCCTCTCAGCTTTCGCCGCCTCCAGTTCTTCTTTGGGGCGGCGATATTCTCCTGGCTGAGCCCAGGGTCCTCTTCCTTCTAATTCGTCCTCCCATGTCCATACCTCCTCTTTGGGCTGCTCCTGTTGCCTCTTCTCCTGCTGCACCTTTGGGCGGCTACACTCCCCTGGTTTAGCCCAGGGTCCTCTCCCGTCGAGGATTTCCTCCCATGTCCAGAAATCCTTATTGCGCGTCTCCTCGCGCTGCTCCTGCCTGTTGACACGCTGCTTGGTCCTTTTGTGGTGGGTGATTCTGTAACGGTTTTCTTGATGAGAAGGAAAGTCGGACCAAAATGCGGCGTGTAGATTGCGATCCATGTTTATTGTGACTATTGCAACACGAATCTAAATACAAACAGTGCAAAATAATAAACGTAATGAAAACCGAAACAGCCTAAACTGGTGCAAACTAACACTAAGGACAATCACCCACAAACACACAGTGAAACCCAGGCTACCTAAATATGGTTCCCAATCAGAGACAATGACTGACACCTGCCTCTGATTGAGAACCATATCAGGCCAGACATAGAAATAGACAAACAAGACATCCAACATAGAATGCCCACCCAGTTCACGTCCTGACCAACACTAAAACAAGGAAAACACACACGAACGATGGTCAGAACGTGACACCTTCACTATGGTGAATCACTAAAACAATAAAGAAATACACTACAGAAAAAGGAACAGAACGGTTTTAGAAATTTTTGCTAATTTTTATATATATATATATATATAAAAAATGGAAATATCACATTTACACAAGTATTCAGACCCTTTACTCAGTACTTTGTTGAAGCACCTTTGCCAACGATTACGGCCTCAAGTCTTCTTGGGTATGACTCTACAAGCTTTGCACCCCTGCATTTGGGGAGTTTCTCACATTCTTCTCTGCATATCCTCTCAAGCCCTGTCAGGTTGGATGGGTTGCGTCGCTGCACAGCTATTTTCAGGTCTCTCCAGAGATCTTAGAGGCTCTGGCTGGGCCACTCATGGATGTTCAAAGATTTGTCCCGAAGCCACTCCTGCGTTGTCTTGGCTGTGTGTTTAGGGTCGTTGTCCTGTTGGAATGTGAACCTTCGCTCCAGTCTCCTTTGCCCCAGTCTGAGGTCCTGAGTGCTCTGGAGCAGGTTTTCATCAGCGATCTCGCTGTACTTTACTCCGTTCATCTTTCCTTCGATCCTGACTAGTCTCCAAGTCCCTGGCGATGATAATCCCCAGAGCATGATGCTGCCAACACCATGCTTCACCATAGGGATGGTGCCAGGTTTCCTCCAGACGTGACGCTTGGTTTTCAGGCCAAAGAGTTCAATCTTGGTTTCAACAGACCAGAGAATCTTGTTTCTCATGGTCTGAGAGTCTTTAGCTGCCTTTTGGCAAATTCCAAGCGGCCTGTCATGTACCTTTTACTGAGGAGTGGCTTCTGTCTGGCCACTCTACCATAAAGGCCTGATTGGTGGAGTGCTACAGAGATGGTTGTCCTTTTGGAAGGTTCTCTCATTTTCACAGAGAAACTTTGGAGCTCTGTCAGAGTGATGAATGGTTTCTCAGTCATCTCCCTGACCACTGTGTTCCTGGGGACCTTCAATGCTGCAGAAATGTTTGGTACCCTTCCCCACATCTGTGCCTCGACACAATCCTGTCTCAGAGCTCTAAGGACAATTCCTTCGACCTCATGGCTTGGTTTTTTATGCACTGTCAACTGTAGGAACTTTTATAGACAGGTGTGTGTGCCTTTCCAAATCATGTCCAATCAATTGAATTTACAACAGGTGGTCTCCAATCAAGTTGTGGAAACAGGATATACCTGAGCTCAATTTCGAGTCTCATAGCAAAGGGTATGAATGCCAATGTAAATAAGGTATTTATGTGTTTTATTTGTAATATATTTGCAAACAGTAAAAAAAAAACATATTTTTGCTTTGTCGTTATGGGGTATTTTATGTGGATTGATGAGGATTTTAAAAATTGAATCTGTTTTAGAATAAGGCTGTAATGTAACAAAATGTGGAAAAAGTCAAGGGGTCTGAATACTTTCTAAATGAGCTGTACCTCCCACTGAATCCCCCCTTTTCTCTTACTTTAACATGCTCTTATTTTCTTCTCTCTTCTGGTTCTCTGGTCTAATCGACTCGTAGTGGGTTTTAGACTCTAATCGAGTCTGCAAAAGTGTCGTCAATTCTCTCATAAACTGTGTGCGCGCGAGCCCATATGTGTTAAAGAAGACAGTGTGGGCAGCCAATCGTATTAGGCCATCAGCACAGTCCTCTTATAAATGACCTGCAGTCAACAAAGCATGATGCTGTAATCATTTCACAGGCAGGCAAAGTCACCTGGCACAACAAGGGTAAACACTTCTACTGGCGTAGTGGGGAGAGAGGGAAGGAGAGGGGATACAAGGTTAGTTCAGACGAACACACACACACACACACACACACACACGCGCACATGCGCACACACACACACACACACACACACATATGCGCACACACACACACACACACACACACACACACACACACACACACACACACACACACACACACACACACACACACACACACACACACACACACACACACACACGCACGCGCACGCACACACACACTTACAGAGAACTTGAAAACTGACAACAAACCTATTGTCAATAGATCGGCTTCATATTGGCTTCCTCAATAGCCAGCTTGTATTTTTCTCTTCATTGCATCTTCCACTGTTTATTCTTGAAATCTCAAAAAACTGGAAAGCCGGAATCAGGTTCGAAAGCTGTTAAGAGAAACAGAAAAAGAGAGAGACAGAGAGAGACAGAGAGAAGTAGAGGGCGAGATAGAGATGTGATGTGTCCCTTGTGTCATACGTCTCATAGTGACCCTGCACACCTGACGGTAACAAGGCGTAGCCACGGGCGATAGCGGTTCCCCGCTGGAGCTCATTAACATAACCACTGCACATACGTTTGTGTGACTTGTTTATTTTAATGAGCATGGCTTTATTTCTATTACAGCAGATTTGATGACTGACATTCATGTTCCATTCACCCAGCTCAATGTAACATCGATAGGTTTATGCTATGACATGATACTCGAATTTGCCCTATACCCATCATGAGGTTGCTACAACCTAGTCCACAAATGAAAGTGTGTAAATAGGTGGTCGAGAGACAAGTTGGAGTGATCAAGGTGCCACATCAGGCCTGCATGTCACATTATGCTGGCTTGCAAAGTGAGTTAGGTTATCCAACAGTTGGAATTCTTATTCACCCGCAACCTGCATTCAGAATGACTGTCAGGGTTCGGAAAGTTGATAAGACTATCTAAACCATTTCAACTGGAACAGCCATTTCAGCAACAGGTGCAGTAAGTCTAACTAACTAACTGATTGGATTAGTTAAGAAAAATGTTTGTCGTTCATCTTTGTGTAGCATAGGATTAATCAATCAGTCAATATACATGTAAAAACACAGACATTAAAAAAAAATCCTACAAAAAGCTACCTGCAGTAGGTAATGCTGGGAAATGTGATAATGATGGGTGTGGTTTTGATGGGACTGTTTTAATCTCCAATGTGTAAAACAATAACTCTGGTTATTAAGCTCCTAGAGTCGATTTTTGATGCCCCGCGGAAATCTACTTAGCATAATAAAATAAATCCCCATCAAATAGTCAGTTTTTTTGTTGTTGCATTGGATGCTTCTCAATCGACAACATCCTCTGATGTCGCACTTCCACATCTGGGGTGAAAGGTGACAGAGCTAGAGTGGTGTTTGTCAGACCATGAGACATCCTGAAAATCGGTGTTCTCACTAATCGTCTGTGGCGTCCGAATGGTTTGGCCAACTATTGTGACCCCTCTATGGAAAGACAAGACTCTCCTGATTTTTTATTTTATTTTTATCTATATATTTTTTTATACTTCAAGGGGTTTTAACGTTCTAAATCAAATTGCGAAATGATCATTGGTATGACCTTCTTAAAACAATTCCATATGTTAGCTTAGTAGACAGGGCTTAGACTGTAGAGGGTTAACACCAACACTGGGGGTTCTTTTACAACTCTTGAATCAACGCTAGAAATGTTACAATGCATAATTTGGGGTGTAATTAAGAGTTCATTTTTGAGAACCATGAGCCTCCTAGGTTTTGTATTGAAGTCAATGTACCCAAAGGAGGCTGGAAAACAGGAGTCCTCCGACTACATCGTGGTGCTACCCTAGAGGGTGCTGTTGAGGATACTATAGAAATGAATTGCAAAACAGTGTATTTTATTCAATTATTTGGTGACGTGAATAAATTCAGTATAGTTAATTTAATGTTAAACTATTTTTATTATTATGAAATTCACTGAGGATGGTCCTCCCTTTCCTCCTCTGACACACACACACACACACACACACACACACACACACACACACACACACACACACACACACACACACACACACACACACACACACACACACACACACACACTAAAGGTTAGTATTAGCACCAGGACAAATTAGACTACATACAGCCATCTGGCCAAGAGAGACAGTATCACATCACCTCACCTCTATTGTCCCCTCTCTTCCTTTTCTCTCTACCATTTACTGCTCTGCTCTCCACCTTTAAGACCTCAACTCTGTATCTCTCCTTCTCTTCTTCCCTCCTCCGTCCCATTCTTCTCTGTCCATCTCATGTAAGTCACAGGAGAATGGTGTGTGCACATGCCTGTGTGAAGGTATGTGTATGTGTATGTGTGTATATGTGCCTTTGTGTGTGTGTGTCTGTGTGAGTGTGCGCATGAATTTGTGTGTGTATACGTGCCTGTGTGTGTGAGTGTCTTTGAAAGAGAGCGAGAGCCCCCTGGACTGACACTGAAGGTGGTCCGTGACCTGTGAGGCCAACTTTATTAAAATGAGTGTTGAGGAGAGGCCTTTCTGACAGCAGCATAATTACATGGAGGAGCTGAACAGCTCTAATTTATTCACACCGCATTCAACCGGTCAGCAGCACATCGATGGGGTCAGCATTGACACACACATAGACAGGAGCTCGGGGACACACACACACACATGCACTCACGCAAACACCGTCACCAACATAAACTGAGTGTACAAAACATTATGAACACCTGTTCTTTCCATGACATAGACTGACTAGGTGAATTGAGGAGGAAGCTGTGATCCCTTATTGATGTCACTTGTCAAATCCACTTCAATCAGTGCAGATGAAGGGGAGGAGACAGGTTAGATAAGGATTTTAAGCCTTGAGACAATTGAGACATGGATTGTGTATGTCTGCCATTCAGAGTGTGAATGGGGAAGACAAACGGGGCATGGTAGTAGGTGCCAGGTGCACCGGGTTGTGTCAAAAACTGCAAAAGCTGCTGGGTTTTTCAGTTTCCTGTGTGTATCAAGAATGGTCCATCACCCAAAGGACAATCAGCCACAACTGTGGTAAGCATTGAAGTCAACATGGGCCAGCATCCCTGTGGAACGCTTTCAACACATGGTAGAGTCCATGCCCTGATGAATTGTTCTGAGGGCAAAAGGGAGTGCAACTGTTCTTAATGTTTTTTACAGTGTATATTCATGAACGTGTGTGTCTGCAGTGTGTGCTTGTGATGAAGTTGATGTTGTTGAGGCTGTGGGCTGTTTCAGAGGACTGTTGTCCTGAGGGGAGTGGTGGTAGGCCAAGAAACAGTAACTCTTGGTCTCTCTGTGTTCTACGGTGACTGCTACTCTAAATGCAAAGCTTTCTGCTTTCTGCCTGCCATTACTTAATCCCAACACCACGGCTCTACGCTCTCCACTCTGTACCGCACACACACACACACACGCACACACACACACACACACACACACACACACACACACACACACACACACACACACACACACACACACACACACACACACACACACACACACACACACACACACACACACTCACAATACCAACCACACATGTAAATGACGACCCAGCTGTGTGTCAAATCAAATTGTATTTGTCACATGCGACAAATACAACAGGTAGACCTTACCGTGAAATGTGTACTTACTTACAAGCCCTTAACCAGCAATGCAGTTCAAGAAATAGAGTTAAGAAAATATTTACAAAATAAACTAAAGTAAAAAATGTAATTAAAAGAACGAGGCTCTATACAGCAGTCTTATGGCTTGGGGGCAGAAGCTGTTAAGAAGCCTTTTGTACCTAGACTTTGCGTTCCAGTACCTCTTGCCATTCGGTAGCAGAAAGAACAGTCTATGACTTGGGTGACTGGAGTCTTAGAATTTTTTTGGGCCTTCCTCTGATACCACCTAGAATATAGGTCCTGGATGGCAGGAAGATTGGCCCCAGTGATGTACTGAGCCGTATGCACTACCTTCTGTAGGGCCTTATGGCCGGATGCCGGGCAGTTGCCGTACCAGACAGTGATGCAGTCAGGATGCTCTCAATGGTGCAGCTGTGGAACTTTTTGAGGTTCTGGGGATCCATGCCAAATCTTTTCAGGCTCCTGAGGGGGAAAAGGTGTTGTTGTGTCCTCTTCACGACTGTCTTGGTGTGTTTGGACCATGATGTGGACACCAACAAACTTGAAACTCTCGACTCACTCCACTACAGCCCCGTCGATGAGAATGGGGGCGTATTCGGCATTCCTTTTCCTGTAGTCCACGATCAGCTCCTTTGTCTTGCTCACGTCGATGGAGAGGTTGTCGTCATGGCACCCCACTGCCAGGTCTCTGACCTCCTCCCTATAGGCTGTCTCATCGTTGTCGGTGATCAGGCCCACCATTGTTGTTTCGTCAGCAAATTTAATGATGATGTTGGAGTCGTGCTTGGCCACGCAGTCATGGGTGAACAGGGAGTACAGGAGGGGACTAAACATGCACCCCTGAGGGGCCCCTGTGTTGAGGATGAGCGTGGCAGATGTGTTGTTGCCTACCCTTACCATCTGGGGTCGGCCCGTCGGGAAGTCCAGCATCCAGTTGCAGAGGGAGGTGTTTAGTCCAGGGTCCTTAGCTCAGTGATGAGCTTTGTGGGTACTATGGTGTTGAATGCTAAGCTGTAGTCAATTAACAGCATTCTCACATAGGTGTTCCTTTTGTCCAGGTGAGAAAGGGCAGTTTGGAGTGTGATAGATATTGCGTTATTTGTGGCTCTGTTGGGGCAGTATGCAAATTGGAATGGGTCTAGGGTTTCTGGGATGATGGTGTTAATGTAAGCCATGACCAGCCTTTCAAAGCACTTCATGGCTACCGACGTGAGTGCTACAGGCAGTAGTGATTTAGGCAGGTTACCTTCGCTTTCTTGGGCACAGGGACAATGGTGGTCAGGGAAAGGTTGAAAATGTCATGAGTACACGTCCTGTTAATCCATCTGGCCCTGCGGCCTTGTTGATGTTGACCTGTTTAAAGGTCTTGCTCATATCGGCTATGGAGAGCGGGATCACACAGTCATTCGGAACAGCTGGTGCTCTCATGCATGCTTCAGTGTTGCTTGCTTCGAAGTGAGCATAAAAGGCATTTAGCTCGTCTGGTAGGCTCGCGTCACTGAGGACCTCCCGGCTGGGTTTCCCTTTGTAGTCCGTAATAGTTTACAAGCCCTGCCACATTCAACGAGCGTCGGAGCCAGTGTAGTATGATTCAATCTTAGTCATGTATTGACCCTTTGCCTGTTTGGTTCGTCGGAGGGTATAGCGGGATTTCTTATAAACGTCTGGATTTGTGTCCCGCTCCTTGAAAGCGACAGCTCTAGCCTTTAGCTCGGTACAGATGTTGTCTGTAATCCATGGCTTCTGGTTGGTCTATGTACATACGGTCACTGTGGGAACAACGTCGTTGATGCACATATTGTCATCATTCAGCCACGACTCAGTGAAACATAAGAAATTCATTTTTCATGTCCCGTTGGTAGGATAGTCTTGATTAGAGCTCATCCAGTTTATTATCCAATGATTGCACGTTGGCCAATAGAACGGATGGTAGAGGCGGGTTACCCACTCGCCGACTACTTCTCACAAGGCACCCCAATCTCCACCCCCTGTATTTCCATCTTTTCTTCACGCAAATGACTTTTCTCCGAGACCGGGATTTGGACCTGGTCTCAGAGCAGCGGTATATTCTTAGCGTCGGACTCTTTAAAGAAAAACCTTCATCCAGTTTGTGGTGATTAATCGCTGTTCTGATGTCCAGAAGCTTTTTTCGGTCATAAGAGACTGTAGAAGCAACATTATGCACAAAATAAGTTAAAAAACAATGTGAAAATACACTCAAAATAGCACAGTTGGTTAGGAGCCCGTAAAACGGCAGTTCTTGTAATGATGATGGTGATAGTTGCTCTCCTGTGAAAATGACACATCTCTGCCAAATGACTATCATTACTAGCAGACTTTAATGGGCCAGAGCTGCCTCCTTATTAAAACCAGAACACCCCTCTGACGACCTCCAGCAAGGTAGGGAGGGAGGTTGCACACACATATCCCATTTAGTCTTGATTAAAAAAAATGTAATTCATAATATCTAATATAATAAATATTTTTATCCAAGTAGTCTTAATCTCTTTATCTCTTGAATTAAAATACTTTCAGTGTCAACTAATATTCTATAATACAACTGGAATATTGTCTATTGCTTGACGGTCTGAATACATACATAGTTGAACAATAACTCCCCATCCCATCCATATTGTTGATCATTGTGGTTGTATTCTGAGTGATTATGTTCCATTTACAAATGGAGCAATAGCCTGTACTGTCTGTTGTTACCATAACAATGAGACAGAGAATTATCTTATTGTGGTGGGTGTATTAGGATGCTTTTGCCTTCCCTATACTGGATCTCTGTTCCAAATACAGTTATATCCTACTTCTATAGAGAGAGATGAGAAAGTGAGGGAATGGATTGAGGGAGAGAGATGAAATGGGAAAGTGGTAAAGAGAGGGAGTAAAGAAGGAGAAAGATTGAAATTAAATGAGAAAGTAAAATCAAATCATTGCATTGGTGTATTGGTTGCGTACACAGTTTAGCAGGTGTTATAGCGGGTGCAGCGAAATGTTAACGTTACTAGCTCCTAACAATGCAGTAAAATGTCAAACAACTCAAATATAAAGAAAGAAAAAAAATGAAAGAATGGCGAATCCAATTAACAACCCAAATAGCACGGTATAAAAATGCAAACTGTAGTGCCTCAAGAAAGTATTCCTTGACTTATTCCACATAAAAATGTAGTAAATCTTTTTCTTCTCTCTACATACCATACCCCATAATGACGGCGTGATAGCATGTTTTTAGAAATGTTTGCAAACGAAATAAAGAAGTTGAAGTCAGAAGTTTACATACACCTTAGCCAAATATATTTCAACTCCGTTTATCACAATTCCTGACATTTAGTCCTAGTAAAAATACCCTGTCTTAGGTCAGTTAGGATCACCAATTATATTTTAAGAATGTGAAATGTCAGAATAATAGTAGAGTAAGTATATGTAAACATCCGACTTCAACTGTATCTAATTTACATAAGTATTCACACCGCTGAGTCAATACTTTATAGAAGCACCTTTGACAGCGATTACAGCTGTGAGTCTTTCTGGGTAAATCTCTAAGAGCTTTGCTCACCTGGATTGTACATTATTAGTCCATTATTCTTTAAAATATTCCTCATGCTCTGTCAAGTTGATTGTTGATCATTCCTAGACAGTCCTTTTCAAGTCTTGCCACATATTTTCAAGCCGATCTAAGTAAAAACTGTAACGAGGCCACTCAGAAACATTCAATGACGTCTTGGTAAGCAACTAAGTGTAGATTTGGCCTTGTGTTTTAGGTTATTGTCCTGCTGAAATGTGCTTTTGTCTCCCAGTGTCTGCTGGAGAGCCGACTCTACCAGGTTTCCTTGTAGGGTTGTGCCTGTGCTTATTTTCCTGTGCTTGTATTCCATTTATTTTTATCCTGCAAAAAACCCTAGTCCTTGCCAATGACAAGCATACCCATAACATGATGCAGCCACCATCATGCTTGAAAATATGCTGAGTGGTACTCAGTGATGTGTTGTGTTGGTTTTGCCCCAACACTTTCTATTCAGGACAAAAAGTTCCTTTCTTTGCCAAATTTATTTCAGTATTACTTAAGTGCCTTGTTGCAAACAGGATGCATGTTTTTGAACATTTTGTATTATGTACAAGCTTCCTACTTTTCACTCTGTCATTTAGGCTAGTATTGTGGAGTAACTAGCTTTTCTCATATCACAACCATTAAACTCTGTAACTGTTTTAAAATCACATTGATCATTGTGAAATCCCTGAGCAGTTTTCTTCCTCTCCGCCAACTGAGTTTGGAAGGACGCCTGTATTTAATCCAAAGCCTAATTAATAACTTCAGCATGCTCAAAGGGATATTCAGCTTCTGCTTTTGAATATTTTTTTTTACACATGCCCTCCTTTGTGAGGCATTGAAAAACCTCGGTCTTTGTTGTTGAATCTGTTCTTGAAATTCATTACTGTCACGTTCTGACCCTAATTCTTGTGTTATTTATTTGTTTTAGTTGGTCAGGACGTGAGTTGGGTGGGTATTCTATGTTTTTTGTTTCTAGGTTGGGTTTCTTGTTTGGCCTGATATGGTTCTCAATCAGAGGCAGGTGTTAGTCATTGTCTCTGATTGGGAACCATATTTAGGTAGCCTGTTTTCTGTTGGGGTTTGTGGGTGGTTGTTTTCAGTCTTTGTGTGTCTGCACCAGATAGAACTGTTTCGGTTGTCACTTTGTTGTTTTGTGTTTTTGAAATGTTCAGTTTTCCATTAAAATGATGAACACTAACCACGCTGCGCTTTGGTCCTCTCTATCTCCAGACGACAACCGTTACAATTACTCGATTGAGAGACTTTACAGATGTGCGGTACAGAGATGGGGTAGTCATTAAAAACTTGTGTTAACCACTATTATTGAACACAGAATAAGTGCATGCAACTTATTATGCAAATTCTTAAACACATTTTTACTAATTTAGGCTTGCCATGACAGAGGGGTTGAATACTTATTGAATGAAGACATTTCAGCTTTAAATGTTTTATTTATTTCTAAAATGTTGGCCAAACAAAATTCCACTTTGACATTATGGGTATGGTGTGTAGATCAGTGACACAAAATCAGTATTAGAAATATTAGAATGAGCTATGTCGGGGATATAGTATTTCAAAAGGCACTCACACATCTGAGCAGGTGCATGGCAACAGTTGAACAAGATGAAGGAAAAAGGAAACCGCACACTACTCTTGATAGTATCACCGATCTTTAATAAGCTTTCTTTAGAGGATATAGTATTTGAAACGGGAAGTGACCAGTGGTTCAATGTCTCTATAACGTGTGTGTGTATGTGTGTGTGTGTTGTGTGTGTGTGTGTGTGTGTTTGATAGTTTGTGTGTGTGTTGTGTGAGTGAGTGTGCATCACCTGGTAGACGGCAAGTGATTGCTGTTCAGCAGTCTGATGGTCTTGTAATAGAAGCTGTTGAACAGTCTGATGGTCTGGTGATAGAAGCTGTTCAGCAGTCTGATGGTCTGGTAATAGAAGCTGTTGAACAGTCTGATGGTAATAGAAGCTGTTGAACAGTCTGATGGTAATAGAAGCTGTTGAACAGTCTGATGGTAATAGAAGCTGTTCAACAGTCTGATGGTAATAGAAGCTGTTCAACAGTCTGATGGTAATAGAAGCTGTTCAACAGTCTGATGGTCTGGTAATAGAAGCTGTTGAACAGTCTGATGGTAATAGAAGCTGTTCAACAGTCTGATGGTAATAGAAGCTGTTCAACAGTCTGATGGTCTGGTAATAGAAGCTGTTCAACAGTCTGATGGTCTGGTGATAGAAGCTGTTCAACAGTCTGATGGTCTGGTAATAGTAGCTGTTCAACAGTCTGATGGTAATAGAAGCTGTTCAACAGTCTGATGGTAATAGAAGCTGTTCAACAGTCTGATGGTCTGGTAATAGTAGCTGTTCAACAGTCTGATGGTCTGGTAATAGAAGCTGTTCAACAGTCTGATGGTCTGGTAATAGTAGCTGTTCAACAGTCTGATGGTCTGGTAATAGAAGCTGTTCAACAGTCTGATGGTCTGGTAATAGAAGCTGTTCAACAGTCTGATGGTCTGGTAATATAAGCTGTTCAACAGTCTGATGGTCTGGTAATATAAGCTGTTGAACAGTCTGATGGTCTGGTGATAGAAGCTGTTCAACAGTCTGATGGTCTGGTAATATAAGCTGTTGAACAGTCTGATGGTCTGGTGATAGAAGCTGTTCAACAGTCTGATGGTAATAGAAGCTGTTCAACAGTCTGATGGTAATAGAAGCTGTTGAACAGTCTGATGGTAATAGAAGCTGTTCAACAGTCTGATGGTAATAGAAGCTGTTCAACAGTCTGATGGTAATAGAAGCTGTTCAACAGTCTGATGGTAATAGAAGCTGTTCAACAGTCTGATGGTAATAGAAGCTGTTCAACAGTCTGATGGTCTGGTAATAGTAGCTGTTCAACAGTCTGATGGTAATAGAAGCTGTTCAACAGTCTGATGGTAATAGAAGCTGTTCAATAGTCTGATGGTCTGGTAATAGTAGCTGTTCAACAGTCTGATGGTAATAGAAGCTGTTCAACAGTCTGATGGTCTGGTAATAGTAGCTGTTCAATAGTCTGATGGTAATAGAAGCTGTTCAACAGTCTGATGGTAATAGAAGCTGTTGAACAGTCTGATGGTAATAGTAGCTGTTCAACAGTCTGATGGTAATAGATGCTGTTCAACAGTCTGATGGTAATAGAAGCTGTTGAACAGTCTGATGGTAATAGAAGCTGTTCAATAGTCTGATGGTAATAGAAGCTGTTCAACAGTCTGATGGTAATAGAAGCTGTTGAACAGTCTGATGGTAATAGAAGCTGTTCAACAGTCTGATGGTAATAGAAGCTGTTCAGCAGTTTGATGGTCTGGTAATAGAAGATGTTTTTTTGTCTCTCGGTCTTGGCTCTGATGCACCAGTGCTGTCTCCTTCTGTCGGACGATAGCCGAGTGAACAGTCTATTGCTCGGGTGACTGAGGTCCTTAAAGATCTCTTTGCCTTCCTTTGACACTGTGTGCTGTAGATGTACTGGAGGGCAGGCAGTGATCCATACCAGGCGGTGATGCAGCCCGACAGAATGCTCTCAATGGTGCATCTGTAAAAGTTAAAGAGGCTCTTATAAGGGACGTAGACGTGGGAAAGAGTGGGAGTGACAGGGAGAAAGAGAGAGAGGTTAGAAGAGAAAGTGAGGAAGAGTGGGAGTAAGAGGGAGGGAGTGAGAGAGTGAGAGATCATGCCCAATAAAGCGTCCAGTCCTTTTCATGTTTAATTCAGCTGTTTTATAGTCCTACATGCCCCCATAGTGCAATTCTATGGAGAAACTCCTATTTTCCCATTCAGACCAGGCCTTTTAATCTCCTCCCTGTGCCAGAGCTCCTCTCTCTTTACTGCCGCTCTTTAATGAAGAGCTGTCCAATAAGGCCTTTTATTGTATTGGCATATGTTGCTTTTATTAGGAGACAATAACTAGCTGAAGCCCATCACCTCACAAGTCCTCTCCCAAGATAAAAAGGAGTTTCACAGTCACCACCCAAGTCCTTCTCACACTCATTGTTTCCCAACACCCTCCTTTCTTTTCTCCTCTCCCCCTTTCTTTCTAATTTTGTCCCCCCTTGTCTCATCCCCTTCTTCCCTACTCTTTTCTCTCCTCGCTCTTTCTTACCTCCCTTTGTTCACCAAATAAGCATATGTTCCCACCCCCCCCCACACACACGCTGCAGGAGTTGGATGTGAGGAAGAGATGGCGGAGTGTGGCAAACAGAGAGGGTAGACGAGGGGGCAGCTGTAGCAGGGGCTGGAGGTATACTGCCTCTCCATTCTCTAATGTTCTTCAGATGGAGAGATGTGGAGACAGGGGGAGCCAGTGTTAGGTGTGTGGTCTCTCCATCCTGTCCCTAATGGCCCTCAGGGGAGTAGGCCGCCCAGGGCTCTGTATTACCCAGCAGGCCTAGGGGCTAATGACGGCTCTTTAATAGAGTGTAAAACATACTGAGGAGCAGAGGCCAGCGCCTTAGAGGGCTCCCCCATTAGAATGGCAAGAACAGCATTACGCTGGACAGGCCATTTGTTTCCAGTGGTGGGGATGGCTGCGCTTATGCGTTAGTGTGCTGAGGTTATGGGGTGACTGTGGAGTCTTGAGGGGGACCGTTGGGGTGTTTTTGGAGGTCTGTTTGTGGTGTTAATCCCTCCCCTTGCGGTTGGTTGGTCAGGCTGAATGGAGGGCCAGGCTGTTTATCTGACTAGACCGCGTTACCCAGGATTCCCCTCACAGCTGGACGGGCACGCTCAGATGGGCTGTCGGCTCGCAGAGGCTAACGCTGCATAGGGCTAGGGCAAACACACTCCAGTGGCGGTCAGTGTCATTTAAGATGAGGGAGGACGATTAGGAGCATGGGCTTATTTCTATTACAGCACATTGGATGACTGTCATTCAAATTCTATTCACCCAGCTAAATGTAACATCGATAGGTTTAAGATGCTACATGATATTCACATTTTTTCAATACCCAACATGAGGTTGCTACAACCTAGCCTATGAATGAAAGTTTTACAATGTAGTTGCACAGGTCGAGAGAAGAATTATAGTAATGAAGGTGAAAGACAGTTTCAAGACCGCCTTGCACACTCTTGCCTGCATCTAGCTGATCTCATGTGTAGTCGTTAGTCCAACAGTTGCAAACAAGTTTCTATTGGACAAATTCAGGCATGTTTTTTCTCATTTGCTTACACATAAGAAACTTTTTTCAACAGAATCGTCAGAATGAATTCACCCCTTATCACACGCAAACACTGTTCACCTTCATAGCAGCCACACACAAACAGTAGGATCACTTTGCTTGTTGTATAATTCATTCTCGCATCTACTCGCTCTCTTCCTCTCAATTTTTACCTTTGCTTGTAGAGTTCAGTGCACAAAAAAATGCGTTAATAAACCCGCTACAATCATGCAGTACAGTCAGCATTCAGTTTAGCAGTTACAACGGCTAGTCCTGGTGGCAATACATTAATAAAACCAAAAGCTTACCTTGACTTGGAAGAGTTCCAGTGTTGGATAGCCCTAGCCAGTGAGCTAACATAGCATCCCTCTCTGTTTGTGTAGGGTGTTTTAGTAGACTAGCTGCATTCGATAGCTAAGTGAAATTGAAAGTAAAAAAAATACAACAAAATATAGCTCTCTCACTCACCACATTTTATGCACTGTAGTGCTAGCTAGCTGTAGCTTATGCTTTCAGTACTAGATTAAGTATCTGATACTTTGATTTGGTGGACAACATGTCAGTTCATTCTGCAAGAGCTCTGATAGGTTGATGGACGTCCTCCGGAAGTTTCAGATTTACTGTGTAAGTCTATGGAAGTGGGTGAGAACCATGAGCCTCCTAGGTTTTGTATTGAAGTTAATGTACCCAGAGGAGGACGGAAACTAGCTGTCCTCTGGCTACACCATGGTGCTGCTGAGGCTACTGTAGACATTCATTGCAAAACAGTGTGTTTAAATCAATTATTTAGTGACGTGAATATATTTCATATAGTTTTATATAAAAAGGATTTTATGTTTCTGAAATTCACTTAGGAGGATGGTCCTCCCCTTCCTCCTCTGAGGAGCCTCCATGGCTTTATTGGCATGGGAAACATTGCCAATTTCATTGCCAAAGCAAGTGAAATAGATAATAAACAAAAGTTAAATAAAAAAATGAACAGTGAAAATTACTCAAAAAAGTTCCAAAAGAAAAAAGAATGTCATAAAATGTCATATTATGTGCAAATAATTAAATAATTAAGTACAAAATGGAAATAAATAAACATAAATATGGGTTGTATTTACAATGGTGTTTATTCTTCACTGGTTGCCATTTTCTTGTGGCAACAGGTCACAAAATGTTGCTACTTTGATGGCACGCTGGTATTTCACCCAAAAGATATTGTAGTTTATCGAAATTGAGTTTGTTTTCAAATTCTTTGTGGGTCTGTGTAATCTGAGGGAAATATGTGTCTCTGATATGGTCATACATTTTGCAGGAGGTTAGGATGTGCAGCTCAGTTTCCATCTCATTTTGTGGGCAATGTGCACATAGCCTTTCTTCTCTTGAGAGCCAGGTCTGCCTACCGTGGCCTTTCTCAATAGTACGGCTATGCTCACTGAGTCTGTACATAGTCAAAGCTTTACTTACATTTGGGTCAGTCACAGTGGTCAGGTATTCTGCCACTGTGTACTCTCTGTTAAGGGCCAAATAGCATTCTGGTTTGCTCAGTTTTTTTGTTGATTCTTTCCAATGTGTCAAGTAATTATCTTTTTCTTTTTTCATGATTTGGTTGTGTTGCTGTCCTAGGGCTCTGTGGGGTCTGTTTGTGTTTGTGAACAGAGCCCCAGGACCAGCTTGCTTAGGGGACTCTTCTCCAGGTTCATATCTCTGTAGGTGATGGCTTTGTTATGGAAGGTTTGAGAATCACTTCCTTTTAGTAGGTTGTAGAATTTAACAGCTCTTTCCTGGATTTTGATCATTAGCCGGTATCGGCCTAATTCTGCTCTGCATGCATTATTTGGTGTTTTCAGACCAAATCGAATTGTATTGGTCACATACACATGGTTAACAGATATTAATGTGAGTGTAGCGAAATGCTTGTGCTTCTAGTTCTGACAGTGCAGTAATATCTAACAAGTAATCTAACAATTCCCCAACAACTACCTAAGACACACAAATCTAAAGGGGTGTTTGAGAATATGTACATGTAAGTATATGGATGAGCGATGGCCAAGCGGCATAGGCAAGGTGCAATAGATGGTATAAAATACAGTATATACATGTGATATAAGTAATGTAAGGTATGTAAACATTATCGAAGTGGCATTATTTAAAGTGCCATTGTTTAAAGTGACTAGTGATCCATTTATTAAGGTGGCCAGTCTCAATGGGTCTCAATGTAGGCAGCAGCCTCTCTGAGTTAGTGATTGCTGTTTAGCAGTCTGATGGCCTTGAGATGGAAGCTGTTTTTCAGTCTCTCGGTCCCAGCTTTGAGTCACCTCTACTGATGCACTTTTACGTTGTACACAGAGGATATTTTTGAAGAATTATGCATGCAGTCTCAATTTGGTGTTTGTTCCATTTTGTAAATTCTTGGTTGGTGAGCGGAACCCTGACCTCACAACCATAAAGGGAAATGGATTGTATAACTGATAGAAGTATTTTATGTTCCTTTTGATGGCATAGAAGGCACTTATTGCTTTGTCTCTCAGATCATTCACAGCTTTGTGGAAGTTACCTGTGGCGCTGATGTTTAGGCTGAGGTATGTAATGTTTTTTGTGTGCTCTTGCAACCGGACCTTTTGTGGAACACCATTATTTTTGTCTTACTGAGATTCACTGTCAGGGCCCAGGTCTGACAGAATCTGTGCCGAAGATCTAGGTGCTGCTGTAGGCCCTCCTTGGTTGGGGACATGTTTTACCCCCGTCAACACTTTCCATCAGCTTGTATAGCAGAACCTAATGCCAAATTGAGTCAAAAGCTTTTTGGAAATCAGCAAAGCATGAGAAGACTTTGCCTTTGTTTTGTTTTGTTTCTTTGTTAGTTAGGGTGTGCAGGTTGAAAACGTGGTCTGTCATACGGTAATTTGGTAAAAAGCCAATTTGACATTTGCTCAACACATTGTTTTCATTGAGGAAATGTACAGTGCCTTGCGAAAGTATTCGGCCCCCTTGAACCTTTTGCCACATTTCAGGCTTCAAACATTTCAGGCTTTTGCCACATTTCAGGCTTCAAACATAAAGATATAAAACTGTATTTTTTTGTGAAGAATCAACAACAAGTGGGACACAATCATGAAGTGGAACGACATTTATTGGATATTTCAAACTTTTTTAACAAATCAAAAACTGAAAAATTGTGCGTGCAAAATTATTCAGCACCTTTACTTTCAGTGCAGCAAACTGTCTCCAGAAGTTCAGTGAGGATCTCTGAATGATCCAATGTTGACCTAAAGGACTAATGATGATAAATACAATCCACCTGTGTGTAATCAAGTCTCCGTATAAATGCACCTGCACTGTGATAGTCTCAGAGGTCCGTTAAAAGCGCAGAGAGCATCATGAAGAACAAGGAACACACCAGGCAGGTCCGAGATACTGTTGTGAAGAAGTTTAAAGACGGATTTGGATACAAAAAGATTTCCCAGACCACTGCAAAAAGATTTTATCAGACCACTGCAAATCTACCAAGACCTGGCCGTCCCTCTAAACTTTCAGCTCAAACAAGGAGAAGACTGATCAGAGATGCAGCCAAGAGGCCCATGATCACTCTGGATGAACTGCAGAGATCTACAGCTGAGGTGGGAGACTCTGTCCATAGGACAACAATCAGTCATATATTGCACAAATCTGGCCTTTATGGAAGAGTGGCAAGAAGAAAGCCATTTCTTAAAGATATCCATAAAAAGTGTTGTTTAAAGTTTGCCACAAGCCACCTGGGAGACACACCAAACATGTGGAAGAAGGTGCTCTGGTCAGATGAAACCAAAATTGAACTTTTTGGCAACAATGCAAAACGTTATGTTTGGCGTAAAAGCAACACAGCTGAACACACCATCCCCACTGTCAAACATGGTGGTGGCAGCATCATGGTTTGGGCCTGCTTTTCTTCAGGGAAGATGGTTAAAATTGATGGGAAGATGGATGGAGCCAAATACAGGACCATTCTGGAAGAAAACCTGATGGAGTCTGCAAAAGACCTGAGACTGGGACGGAGATTTGTCTTCCAACAAGACAATGATCCAAAACATAAAGCAAAATCTACAATGGAATGGTTCAAAAATAAACATATCCAGGTGTTAGAATGGCCAAGTCAAAGTCCAGACCTGAATCCAATCGAGAATCTGTGGAAAGAACTGAAAACTGCTGTTCACAAATGCTCTCCATCCAACCTCACTGAGCTCGAGCTGTTTTGCAAGGAGGAATGGGGAAAAAAATGTCAGTCTCTCGATGTGCAAAACTGATAGAGACATACCCCAAGCGATTTACAGCTGTAATCGCAGCAAAAGGTGACGCTACAAAGTATTAACTTAAGGGGGCTGAATAATTTTGCACGCCCAATTTTTCAGTTTTTGATTTGTTAAAACAGTTAGAAATATCCAATAAATGTTGTTCCACTTCATGATTGTGTCCCACTTGTTGTTGATTCTTCACAAAAAAATACAGTTTTATATCTTTATGTTTGAAGCCTGAAATGTGGCAAAAGGTCGCAAAGTTCAAGGGGGCCGAATACTTTCGCAAGGCACTGTACAAGTCTGCTGTTAATGATAATGCAGAGGATATTCCCAAGGTTGCTGTTGACGCATATCCCACGGTACTGTAGTTATTGGGATCAAATTTGTCTCCACTTTTTTGGATTGGGGGTGATCAGTCTCTGGTTCCAAATATTGGGGAAGATGCCCGACCTGAGGATGATGTTAAAAAGTATAGCCAATTGGAATTTGTGGTCCGTATATTTTGTCATTTAATTTAGGATACCATCAACACCAAAGGCCTTTTTTTGGTTGAAGGCTTTGTCTTTTGTTCTTTAGTTGCTTCAATGTAGTTGGAGAATCCAGTGTGTTCTGGTAGTCTTTAATAGTTGATTCTAAAATTTGTATTTGATCATGTATGCTTTTGCTATATGTTATTTTTTTATAGGGCCAAAAAGACTGGAGAAGTGGTTTACCCAAACATCTCCATTTCGGATAGATAACACTTTGTGTTGTTGTTTGTTTAGTGTTTTCCAATTTTCCCAGAAGTGGTTAGAGTCTATGGATTCTTCATTTACATTGGAGCTGATTTCTGACGTGCTGTTCATTCTTTTTCCGGAGTGTATTTCTGTATTGTTCTAGTGATTCACTATAGTGAAGGCGTAGGCTCAGGTTTTATGGGTCTCGGGGTTTTGGGGGGATAGGTTTCTCAATTTCTTTCTTTGGTCTTTGCATTCTTCATCAAATCATTTGTTTTTGTTGATCATTTTCTTAGGTTTTCAGCTTGAATTTTTTTAGATTAGATAGGGAAGCTGAGAGGTCAAATATACTGTTTAGGTTTTCTACTGCCAAGTTTACACCTTCACTATTACAGTGAAATGTTTTGTCCAGGAAGTTGTCTAGGGGTGGAAGGGATTGAATTTGTTGTTGCCTAACTGTTTTTTTCAAAGGTTTCCACACTACTTTCCTTCCATCTATAGCATTTCTCAATATTATTCAGTTCCTTTTGCTCTGATGCCTCATGATTGTGTATTGCTCTGTTCAAGTAGACTGTGATTTTGCTTTCATCTGATAGGGGTGTCAGTGGGCTGACTGTGAACGCTCTGGGAGACTCTGGGTTGAGGTCAGTGATAAATTAGTCTACAGTACTACTTCCAAGAGATGAGTTATAGGTGTACTTACTGTAGGAGTCTCCTCGAAGCCAACCATTGACAATGTGCATCCCAGCGTGCGACAGAGCTGCAGGTTGTGACCTGTTTTTGTTGGTTATGCTGTCATAGTTGAGCCTAAGGGAGCATATGGAGGAGGGAATGCTGTCACCTTCAGGTAGGTGTTTGTCCCCCTGTGTGTCAGATTAATTTTTTTATTTAACCTTTATTTAATTAGGCAAGTCAGTTAAGAACAAACTATCATTTAGGTTCCCACAGATTAATACATGTCCCTGGGCCTGGAAATTATTGATTTCCCCCTACAGGATGGAGAAGCTGTCTTCATTAAAGTATCGGGATTCTAGTGCGGCGATATAGGTAGCACACAGGAGGACATTTTTCTCTGTTGAGATACTTTCCTTTTGAATTTCTAGCCAAATGTAAAATGTTCCTGCTTTGATTCATTTAATAGTGAGTTAGGTCTGCTCTATACCAAATTAGCATACCCCCCTGAGTCCCTTCCCTGTTTCACACCTGGTAGTTTGGTGGATGGGACTACCAGCTCTCTGTAACCTAGAGGGCAACCAGGGGGTCTATCTCCTCTATACCATGTTTCTTGTAGGATGTCTGTATTTCTCATTTCTTTGGTGAAGTCCACTTTAGGCCAAAGTCAGATGACCTCACGCCTTGGATATTCCAGGATGAGATAGTGAAGGCTTTGTGTTCCATAAAGTGTCCAATGTTGTTAGTCGTGTGGTTTGGTCTCAGACCAGTAAGTATGAGCAGAGTTTTGCTGGTCTGGGCGGGGTGTCAGTTTATCTGTTGCTCCTGTGTGAGGTGTTGGGGCTGCGTTTGAGGGCAATGTCCTTTAGGGTCCTGGTGAAGGTGGGCACTGCGGCCTTGTATAGGTGGACCTGGTCTTAAAAGCTGTTTAAGTCCATGGTGGAGTGGTGGCCCAGGTAAACATTTGGTTTTGAGGCACATTCACGGGAAACACTTTTGTTTACCCACTGTATGGTAGCAGGGTGGAAGTATTTTCGTGGTAGCAGGGTGGACGTATTTTCATGGTAGCAGGGTGAAAGTCTTTTCGTGGTAGCAGGGTGAAAGTATTTTCATGGTAGCAGGGTGGAAGTCTTTTCGTGGTAGCAGGGTGGAGATAACCACTTGTGCGCCTGACTCCACTGTGGCTTTACTTTCCTGCTGTGCTCTCAGGTAATTTGTGCCTGAGAGCAGGTCATTTGTGACTGTTTGGACACCAGAGTTTAGACACTGTGTGTTTGGGAAAAAGTTAATTTTCTTATATATATTTCCAAATAGAGTACAATCTGTGACTTGTGTATGTCCTCAGTGGGTGTGTGTGTGTGGGGGGGGGGGTGCTCAGAGGGGGTGCTCAGAGTGGATGGGATCCCCTGGGCTTGGGACTGGGGTGAACTGTTCTGCTCTGGTGTCGAGACTTTTGTCAGGATCTGATGTGGGTTGTTCTGCTGTCTTCTCTGCGGGAGTGGCCAGCTCTCTAATGGGTTGTTCTCTGTCACACGTCATCTGCCTCACCCTCTCCTCCAGCACTCTCCTCCAGCACTCTCCTCCACTCCTCTAGTCCTTTGTTCTTCTCCCGCCTCTGCTTTTTCTCCTGTCGATGTTGTCTCTCTCCACCTTCAGCTCTCTGGGTCTGGTTGAGCAGGTGTTGTTGTGCTGAACAATTTTTTATTTTTTCTCTCTTTCTCTCTCTATATACATATACATACATATATATATATATATATATATATATATATATATATATATATATATATATATATATATATTACGCAAACACGGGCGAGAGACGACAAGCAAGCAGATGTGTTTTTGTTACAATGATAATTTATTAAATGTAAAATATCTTTAGCACAGATTAACAATCACACACTTCCATCTATTGTGAACGCCATGGGGTTGGAAATAAACATTCCACAAGGATCAACAAAAGCACACAGTCCTGTTGGAGTCCTATCTTCTCCTTCATGGCATAGATAGATCTTCATGTTAGACTGTTACCTCAGACAGGCTGGGTCCTAGGGCTGAGGCAAATCTCATATACTGGTCCTAGTTTCAGTGACCCTTTTATCATGTAAGCTTGTTCTGTAGCCTACACAGTTCCAATTCTTGATCTATAAAAAAAGAACAAGACCACACCGCAATCCATTTCCCCTGTCTGCTCTCTTCACCAGAGGAAAGGAGTATGCTCTCCTGCGATAGTTGTGGACGCAGCCACTTAACCAGGCTTTAGTTGGTAACACTGTACAGATTGGATTGCCTCTCTGCTTTGCTTCAACCCTTCCCACATCAACACAACTGAACAGAACCTTGACCAGAACGGTTCGACCACAGTAAGAATGACAGTTAAAGGAACAGAAGAGAACCACCCACAGGAGTAAGAAAACTGTAAGACTTTACACGTTGTCCAGGATATCATCGTCTGGTTCTTTTTATTATTCTCTTTTCATTTTTTTAATTACTTTTTTTATAGTTGATTTTCAGCACATGCCATATGAGAAGTTTGGGATTATAAAAGTACCTGAAAGAAGTGCTAGAGTGTCAGCATGCATAGCTGTTTGATATTTACATGTTCTTATGTACAGGACAGGACAGGACGGGGTGGGACAAAAACAGACTGCTCTACAGTACTGGGTGTATTTACAGGTCAGGGGTCAGGGGTTAGAGGTCAATTACATAACTACAGACGTCTGGGTAAAGTGTCACGCATATTATCAGAGACAGAATGACAGAGCACAACCTTGAAGAGGCAGAAAGAAAACATGTTTTTTCAGACCTGTTTTTTTCCTCTGGTACAATACCCCTATGCTAACAAATAGCACAATGCTTGTTTTATTATTGTTGTAGTATACAAGCAGAGTGATTGGACATGGTTAAAGATCACCACAGTAACATGTTATACTATGAAGATAACGCCAAATAACTGAGATACAGTAAACTGCTTCAACACTACTCTCCCACCTTGCTTTTCAATACATTGAACTGTGGCTGTTTTCGGAGAAAAAAAAACTAACCCTCTTTTCTCCACAATTTCCTGGTATCCAATTGGTAGTTACAGTCTTGTCCCATTGCTGCATCTCCCGTATGGACTCGGGAGAGGCAAAGCTCGAGAGCCATGCGTCCTCCGAAACACGACCCCGCCAAACCACACTGCTTCTTGACACACTGCTCGCTTAACCCGGAAGTCAGCCGCACCAATGTGTCGGAGGAAACACCATACAGCTGGCGAACAAAGTCAGCGTGCATGTACCCGGCCGTCACAAGGAGTCTCTAGAGCACGATGGGACAAGGACATCCCAGCCGGCCTAACCCTCCCCTAACTCGGACAATGCTTGGCCAATTGTGTGCCGCCTCATGGGTCTCCCGGCTGTGATACAGCCCGGGATCGAACCCGAAGCCGTGATCCTCTAGCATTGTGATGCAGTGCCTTAGACCGCTGCGCCACTCGGGAGGCCCGAATTGTGGCTGTTTAACCGTTAAATGTTGCACAATACTTTCCAAAGTATATTTTCATTCTTTTGAAAATTGGAAGACATAAATGTGATCCGGGACCAGTTTCCAGAGCAGTGAGTGTTCTGGCCAGACAGGGTCAGGTTACTACTGCTGATTTAGTGCCTGTTTTTCCATCTCTTAAAGCATATAGATTCTCCCTATGCAGAGGTTGGGTTTCTGTGTGTGTAAATGTATTGGAGACGCTCTGGTTGGCTAAGACCCTGCTACATTTTTAGCATATTGTGGGAGTGATTTTAGTCTTCTCCCTTTTCCCTCTTTTCAGTTCTGGTTATTTGTGTACTGTTTAGGGGACAGTTGGTGTAACCCTCTCCTCTCCACTCACCAGTGTGTGGTGGTCAGGTCGGTCTAACAGGAACATAACAACCCTAAGAAAACGGAGCCATTTCTCTGTAAAATTATGTATTTCAGAATCAGAATTGACATTGACAAGATACTAGTATAAAAACAGAAAGAGACATTGGTTGGTCAACGCCTAAAATGTAAAGGTGTTATCTATAATTTACATGATTATACAACACATCTGTTGGGTTACTGTACATGTCTGGAATGAATGAGTGGGTGTGTCTGCGAAAGTGTATAAGAGTGTTTAAATCAGAGAGAGTGTGTGTGCGTGCGTGTGCGTGAGTGTGAAGTTTGTGTGAGGTTTGTGTGAGGTTTGTCTTAGACCCAGCCCATTCTCCTGCTCTCTCTCTCTCTTCCTGTGATAGATAGACACAGACAGACAGGCAGACAGACAGACACTGGTGGTTCAGCTTGTTAATGTCTAATCTCATCAGGTTTATCTATTACAGGGGTCACCAGGTCAAGTAGTGAGAGGGCAGCGCTAAACACCAAGAAGATAACCCCTGTGTACACACACTCACTCTCTCCTCAATTCTCCTTCCCTCCCTTTCTCTCTGCTTTGTGCACAGTTTCCCTCAGAGCACACAGAGTCCACAGCTGTGCAGTGTAGTATTTTCAGGTCAGGTGTAAATCATTTCAATGTATTGCTTGACCACCCTTTACCTAAAACAGTGTGAAAACGAGGACCCTGGAAGCAGAGTGAAATGAGCAGGCAAATATATTCCATCTTCCAATGGGTTTGTGTGTAGGTCTCTAAAGCAAATACCTTAACTGAGAGTTAGCTAAATGATGTGCCACCCTGCTTTTGAAGTGTGCATGTCTGGGTCTGGGTGTCTGTTAGACGCTGACTGACATTTGTAAGCCTTTGATATGCCAGTCCTGTGAGGTGTGTAGAGTTATCAGTGTGCTGGCAGGGAGGGAGACAGCAGAGAGATGCAGTTGTTTCATCTGCTGTTTCTAACTGCCTCAATCTGCTACTACCTACACTGAGTAGGACGTTTGTTTAGTGTGTCTGTATTTCTCAATGAGAGTGTGTAAGTGTGCATGCACTTTGTTCTGTGAATGGGTGTGTGTGAGAGTGTGTCTTTCTAGATTTTAATGAGTGTCAGTGTGTGTGCGCGCCGGAGCAGTTTGGGCATTTTCCAGTATGTGTGTCTATTCCTGTGTTAAGCTCTGCCAGCTTGGACTGCTGATGCTAAAATGAGCCTCAATGAGGCTGGGCCTTTGAAGTGGGTGTATATTAGTGTGTGTGTGTGTGTGTGTGTGTGTGTGTGTGTGTGTGTGTGTGTGTGTGTGTGTGTGTGTGTGTGTGTGTGTGTGTGTGTGTGTGTGTGTGTGTGTGTGTGTGTGTGTACAGACTTTTGCTGCTGTGCCAGTGCACTGCACTAAACAGTGCTCTGCAGTCTTTCATCAGTGCTCTCCACCAGTCTCATTTGTAGATAAATAGCAGTGAGCCAGGGATAACTATTTAATGTGTGTCTATAGAAGTCAGCTCCGGAACAGTCTCTTCTCTTCTCACAACGTCACAGCAGCTTTTAGCCAGCAGCAGGGCTATATGAAAGATCCCTCTGAGTGCCTGACTTCTGGCTGTAATTCTCTCTGACGTCTGTTTCAAATGCTGTGGAATCTCTCTTCCTGTCGCTCTCTCTCTCCTTCTCGTTCCCCCTCTCCGCTCCTAATTACCGACTGTGACGGTAATTAGGGAGGCATGTCTCAGTACAGTTTGACTACAGACTACGGAATACTGGATTTGAGATGTTAAACTGAGAAATACAGAAGTAATTTCCCACTTAATTAGAGAGTATAGGGTAGGGAGGGTTGTCTGCTCCTTTTAAGAGAGAGAAGAGAGACGGGTAAGGGGCAGTGGGGTTTACGAGTGTGTGCATGCATGTATATAGTGTGTGTGTGTGTGTGTGTGTGTGTGTGTGTGTGTGTGTGTGTGTGTGTGTGTGTGTGTGTGTGTGTGTGTGTGTGTGTGTGTGTGTGTGTTCGTCTGAACTAACCTTGTACCTTGTGTGTGTGTGTGTGTGTTTACAAGAGCACTATTCTCAACATATTACTCTTAAGGGGTGTATACCTCTCTTTACCCTGGCAAACCTCTGAAATAAAAGCCAAATGTCTGACTTCCCTCATGAATCCCTAGATGATGTGAACATAAACAGATGTGTAATCCTCACATATATACTGTATGTTCTCTTATACAGTCTATTTATAGAACCCTCTGGCTCTCCACTCCAATGAGAAGAGCTGCTCCCTCCTCCCCAGTCTAGAACACCGTGGGCCACATCTTCTGTCCAGAAAACAGCCCTTGCGGTGCGCAAACCTCCACAAAATAACATCCAAATATTGCAGCTATAGAGAAGCCCAACATATTTTGGTGTGTTTTGCTTTAAATTTGAATGAACAGTCGTCACCATCCCATGGAGATTGTGACGTTCTAAAATTGTATTTATTTTTTTGCGGAGATCTGTGCTGTTTTGTGGACAGTTAGCATTGTATTTACCACATATACATCAGCATGCACTCTGGATAGTTAGCAGTCCTGTTCACACACAATATAGAAATAAATATATGTATATAAATATATATACAGGGCCATGGTCCCCATGGTAACATTGTCCCATCATTATGGGCTGTGGCAGAGAGGGGTGTCTCTGGGGTTTATCCTCTCGATATCTCTATCTGTCTCTCTCCATTTGTATGGAGTTCCTCCTCTGTCTCGTACAGATGCTCTGGGGTCATGCAGGAAAGATGGTGGGGGGGGGGGGGGGGGTCGCTGAGTCCAGATGTGTGTTTATTCTGGTGGAGGTCTTGGCAGCATCTTTAGAGTGGCAGGATCTCATTTGTCTCTTGGCAGACGGGAGGGTTTCTGTGTATCTCTCTGATGGTCCTCTCCTCCCACAAAGATAATGTTGATCAGGGTCCTCCATGTTGTGTGTGTATCTCTCACTCTTTCTCTCTGTCTGTGAGTTCACAGCAACAGGGGTCAGCCACCACAGTGTACTGTGCAGTAGCTCCGGAGCTGGAGGGTTTTGGAGGCATGTACTTCAACAACTGTTTTTTCTGCCTACCCTCCCCCCAGCCCGAAGACCAGGCCACTGCAGCCAGCCTGTGGGAGCTAAGCGAGCGCCTGGTCTCAGAGAGGCCTTCGGGCCAACAGGCCGTCTGATGGACATTCCCACTGACTATCAACAGCCTCATCAGGACTAGAGGAGCGAGGAGGACTAGCCAATCAGGAATGGAGGGGGAGGGAGTGGAAATGAAAACCAATCAAGTTTGTACATTGAGTGGACTGTAGAAAGCTGCCAAACCTTTCAACTGGACCCGTCACTTCACTAAGCAGTAAAATACATGTACAAATTCATCTTATCTAATAGCTACACTGTGGCTACAGGTTGAACTGTGGTAGTTTAACACTAAAGGGAGAGCAGAAGAGAGACCTCTCGATATGGCAACACATCCCCTCTGACCGTCTTTGTGGCAGGGAGAGTTCACCAGTTCCAGCCAAAGTGGGCCTGTGTTTTTCACCCCACTGTGTTGCCACCTGCATCACACACTGTGCATCTTCCCTCTGTGTCTCTAGTCTCCTCCTGTATATATCTATTCTATGTCTGTCTACAGAGATATAGGGAGTGGTGAGTATCATTGTGCTAGTTTAGGGGGATTGAAGGGGGGTAGGAGAAATAAGGAGGTATAATGTAATGCCTATATACATAGAGGTATGGTTTTGTGGCTATATACAGATGCAGTAGTTTTGTTTCATACGAGGCCCTACTGTATATTATTTACATTCACATCATGGGCTAAATGGGACTCACTGTCATCGCTTCTCCCCTCTACAGTATCCGTCTACAGTTAAAGACCTCCAACCTACATATAATTACATAGAATACTCTACAAAATGCTATTTACAATGAGGAGGTACTGTATCTTTGTCATGTTGAGTCAGAATTGCGTCCGTAGCTACTGGTGATGCCAGAGGAAGAGGGAATCCAGGAGTTTTAGTAGTTGAATCAAACATGAAGTATTTTTCTTGGGTGTTAGGTCTTGTTGTCATTGGTTTCTGTCAATAATCTCGTCATGAAAGACAAAGTGTTGGGCGACTGGGTCTGTCTGGACTTCTGTACAGGGACTGTTGGTTGGTTTATGGGTGGTTTGGAGACGTTGTGTGGACGTTGTGCTTTGTCGCAGTCCGGTGCCATGGAACGACGTTGGTAAGACATCACCATTCCTCTGTCATGGTTTCTGTAAAGAATAGGAAGAGAGAGGACTCATTAAAGACTGTTTGTTGTAGTATGTATGTGTCTGTGGTCATTTCAATACTTGCACGCAGTTGACAGGATCCTATTGAAAGGAATCAAGACGAGTGTACATATTAGGGAGAAGGGGACTAATCAGAATTGGCCTAGAAAGGCTGCTTCTTGTGGTCAGTGAGCAGCACAGCGCCCTTTGACCCGGAACTACTCTCCACCAGGAACATTGGGAAGGGCCAAAGAGTGATTGAAACATTGACCAAGCAATCACATGGCTGACCTGCATCATTCTCACGACTGGTTAGTCAGCTGATGCCTGACAGAGTCCCTCTCACTGTTAAACACTGCTTTGTTCCCTTGATGATGTTCAACAGCAGTTCAGCACAGTAGGGGAGAGTGGGGTCAGTTTAGCCACCTTTGTTTCTAGGCAACCATACACAAAATGTTTAATTTAACCAAATATTTAGGAAGAGATGCTCATTTTTAATGGAGTCTGTGAAGGAAGAAACCACATAGAAAAAGTGGTAAGCAAGTTCAGTCCAAAAAAAACTAGTAGATCATTTAAGATTGTGCTATATATCAGTTGGGACCTCTTTAAGCGTCAATATGAGGTCCTAAACCTAGCATAAAAGTACATCCCTGTAGCTGTGTGGGCTAATGGTAAAAATGTTTGCCTTTGGGTAAGTTGAACCAATGTAAGAGTTTTCTTCCCAGGTGTAATGCAAGTCATTATCACTGGGATATGAGGTAACAACAGGGCCTGTGTTAAAAGTGTTTTAAAAAGTACAAAGTGTTAAGTGTTAAGCCTGTATTAAAAGATGATTAAAATACAAAAACTATTTGTGATTTTGTTGAATTGTGTTTGGCAAATAAAGAGACACGGTTTTAAAAAGGTAGTGGTGATATTTAATTCAGTACAATTAAATTAGTAAGTGGCTCAACTTACCCTGTCCTGCGGCCCATACCCGCGGGAAATTGTGCCAAGAGACCACTTTGTTTTGGACAAGCTATGTTTACATGAATTCTGATTATTTCCAGGGATACACAACATCCTGAAATATATATGTAGATATCGTTGTATATTTCCTTTGAAGGAGTGATGCTGAATGTTAAGAAAAATGGCTCAACTTACCCCACTCTCCCCTACTATATACAAATCAAATGTATTTATAAGGCCCTTTATACATCATCAGATGTCACAAAGTGCTATACAGAAATTCAGCCTAAAACCCCAAACAGCAAGCAATGCAGATGTAGAAGCACAATGAACTGTTCTGTTCTAATCTGTACACCACGGCGGTCTTGTTGCTGCTCTTGCACACGCAAACACAAACACCCAAGGAATTGAGGACAGGGAGATTAAGAGCAATTTATTAAGGAATCTCTCACTAGGATAGAGAAGAAACAACACACCGTCCATCCCCTAAGCTCTACAATTCTTTTTAGAAATGTTTATTTTTTGGGTGTGTGGGGGCATGTTGCAACACACACTACACACCGGCTGCAACACACACTATCCCCAGGGAGAGAGGGACACAGGAGGACGAGGTACACCCAGTTTTAGATCCAGCACCCCCTTCTGTGGCCCCTAGGGGCAGTAGTGCTACAGCTGAGCCCCTTGCACCCATCTTCCTCTGCTCTCGAACTGGTAAGAAGCAGCAAGCTTGAGACTCTCTCTTACACCCCTCTCCCCTCTATACACACAACATGCACACACACACACACACATACAGTACTGATCATTTGATTTGATTGATGCATGTCACTGAGCTCCTTCAGAGAAGAAGTGAGTGAGACATCAACAGCATATAAGCCCCTCGCTATAACCAGTCAATGACAGAGAGAGAGAGAGAGAGAGAGAGAGAGAGAGAGAGAACAAAATCATGAGAGATGCTGGGCAGACAACAAACAAAGAGGAAACAGCATTAAGATGTCCTCTGGGAGTGCATCGCTGCCGTGGATCTATGATTGTGTTTGTTTGCATGTGTGGGTGTGGGTGCGTGTGTTCTGACTGTAGAGGGAGGTTCCTGCCTGGCTTTCATACAAAGTCTTATTGATCAGGCCCTATCGGAATCATCTGATAGTTAATCAATACATTACACTTCCTCCCAACGCTTAGAGAACAGAGGAAAGGAGAAGAGAGGAAAGGAGAGGAGAGGAGAAGAGAGGAAAGCATTCGTCTCTGAGGAAGACCTTGATCCTTTGACTCACCCGAGGCCCCTCAGTCTCTCTTTCTCTCTCCTTTCTCTCTACCTCTCCCTCCCACCATCCCTCTATTTATCTCTCATTGTGGTTGAATGCATTTTTTTTAACGTGTAATTAATAATTCAAACATGCTTGTGGGAATTCATCAATGTGTGCAAAAATATGATTTGTGTTCCTTTACATCCTTTACATTCATACACTGATCATGCTCTGAGATATAGAATCATGAATCATCCTTTGCATTCATACACTGATCATGTTCTGAGATGTAGAATCATGAATCATCCTTTGCATTCATACACTGATCATGCTCTGAGATGTAGAATCATGAATCATCATTTGCATTCATACACTGATCATGCTCTGAGATGTAGAATCATGAATCATCCTTTGCATTCATACACTGATCATGCTCTGAGATGTAGAATCATGAATCATCCTTTGCATTCATACACTGATCATGCTCTGAGATGTAGAATCATGAATCATCCTTTACATTCATACACTGATCATGTTCTGAGATGTAGAATCATGAATCATCCTTTACATTCATACACTGATCATGCTCTGAGATGTAGAATCATGAAAATGAAAATATATTTTATAAATGAGGCCAAGATACTTCCCATCATGCTTCTGAAGAGTAGATGCAGATCAGAAGAGAATCCGATACATACTGAATATCAATATAATTTATACAATTAGAAATAGGAAACTAAAATATAGCATAGAAACATTTAGACGTTAACAATTTGTTAAATGAATGTTTATCTATATTGCAATGTAATGTGTACTGGCTGACTGCTATTTTCCCTTTTCCTTTTTTTATTTCCCATAAGATTCATTTCCCTCCTCATATTTATGGGCGGATTGATTTGAATATGTCTGTGTTGCTTATATTGGTAGTATTGACGTCTGGAACGCCATGCTGCCATTTGGAACGGATATATTTAATGATCACAATCAATGTTAAAGCCCTCTATGGACAAGACTAACTCGATACATATCTACTGAGAGGGAGAAAATATACTGTACACTCTCTCTCTCTCATATGAAAAGGAATGATATTTATTAAGTGCTATTGTAGAGTAATTCAATTGTTGTCAATCAAGCAAGCCTGTGTATTTAAACAAGTTTCAGAATATCCCGTCATCCCTAAAAAAAATGTTTTTGTGAAAGTGCTTATTGGACCAAAACCTAATTTCATTTAACTCATGTAATGTTTGAAATAAAATATGCAATTTACATCCATGAACCATAATTATGTTAAAATATCGACATGACAATATTGAATTGTGTAGTTGATTAAACAGCGTTATTAATGGCATAATGATGGGATGTTGGTCTTTATTTATCCTGCTGTCTGCCCCTTTACATTCTGCTGATGTGTGCAGAAAGCTGCCTCAGTAACTATAGTGTGTGTGGGAGGGTATGAGATAGAGATCTGGGCCGAGGCTGTGCGTGTGTGTGTGTGTGTGTGTGTGTGTGTGTGTATGGGGCGTTGGCGTTTACTGCAGTGGGACTGTCCCCTGTAACTCTGCCAGATGCTTTTCTCTGACATGTAAATACCTGAGGTGGAACAGCACATCACCAGCTAGACCTTAACCAGACTCACACCACACAGTCACACACATACTATGTCAATACAATGTCTCCTCAATGAAATTATCCAGTACAGCGTTACTATGTTCTAGTTTTCGGAATCTAGCATGATCCAAGAGAAAGAGGAGAGAGCGAGCAAGAAAGAGCGTGTGTGTGTGTGTGTGTGTGTGTGTGTGTGTGTGTGTGTGTGTGTGTGTGTGTGTGTGTGTGTGTGTGTGTGAGAGAGAGAGTGTGAGTGAATATGCACATGGGTGAGGTTGAGATTGGTGAGGATATTCTAGAGGAGCCCATATGTTTAGTCCCAGGGTGTTCTGGCACTCCTTGTACAGGCTGCGTTTAACACTGCTATGTGGTTGTGTGATTGGGGTAATATTCTACAGAAATGAACATGTAACAGTCAATAGACGAAGAGTTTCTTTCCAAAACGCTTTATCCACCAACTTTTCACATTTGTGTTCTTTCACCAGAAATGATTGCTTCATGTGTGTGTAAAATATTATGTTCTCAGATTATTTCCCCTACATTTTAGTTGTGTGTGAAAATGTTTTTTTTTTGCAAAACACTATATATCCATTGTTAAGCTGGAATGGAATGTTCGTGTCTCGTATATTTGACTGATGTGGTTGTGTCACCTATCTTAAGATAAAGGTACCTGGAATTTAAGGGAACATTCTTTTACTTAAGCTTTGAGAGCACCATGGTTATTTCCCCCCTAGATATATTGCTGTGTGCTATCCAGAACTTCCTCTGTCTCTATATCTGAGGCTGAACATGGCACCTGGGAGGACATAGCTCCTGTAGAAACCCCCTGTGTGTCCTCACTAGACAGCATGACCTTGTAAACCATCAGTTATTCTATTCACCCCTTTGTACGAGAGGAATAGAGGGGAGAGGGAGAGGAAGAGAGAAATAAAGAGAGCGAGGGAGAAAGAGAGTAGAGGAAGGTGGATAGAGAAAGAACTGCTGCTTGTCATGGCTTTCAAACATGGAGAAAAATGAGCACTTGGGCTGAAGTACAATTATTAGGCCCTGTCTATAGATTCATCACACTGAATAGAATGAGGGAGGAAGAGAGCAGGGGAAGGAAAGGCTAAGAAAGAGAAGGTATAGGGAAAATGTAGAGGAAGACAAACAAAGAATGAGGAATAGGGGGAATAAGAGGCTGAGGAAGATGTCAGCAAGGCAGAAACACATGAGGGAGAGAAAGGAGAACAAGTAAGTGAAAGTGGAATGGGGGAAAAAGTGTGTGAGAACAGGAGAGAAAGAGAGAGTTCAGGGGGAGAGGGGGAGCGGAAAAAGAGAAAAGTGAGGGAGAGAGGAGGGCGCGGGAGCAAGTGTGTTAGAGAGAGGTAGCGGGAGGTAAAATGAAATAAGAGGATTTGTAGGGGCTGTGGTCGGTGGCAGTAATAAAGCCTGCTAATCTGGAGGAGTACGCTTGGCTGCTCACACACCCTCTCTCCTACGCTCCACTTTACCAGCGGGCCAAGCCAAGGTCACACACACAGTGTGTGAGACAAGCACAGGTCAAATGGGGGAACTAAAACACTTCCGGGCGGTGTGTGTGTGTGTGTGTGTGTGTGTGTGTGTGTGTGTGTGTGTGTGTGTGTGTGTGTGTGTGTGTGTGTGTGTGTGTGTGTGTGTGTACCGTACCTTGTACACATAAACTGTTCTCTGCCACTGTACCTTGTTCACATAAACTGTTTTCTACTACCGTACCTTGTTCACATAAACTGTTCTCTACCCCTGTACCTTGTTCACATAAACTGTTCTCTACCCCTGTACCTTGTTCACATAAACTGTTCTCTACTACCGTACCTTGTTCACATAAACTGTTCTCTACCCCTGTACCTTGTTCACATAAACTGTTCTCTACCCCTGTACCTTGTTCACATAAACTGTTCTCTACCCCTGTACCTTGTTCACATAAACTGTTCTCTACCCCTGTACCTTGTTCACATAAACTGTTCTCTACTACCGTACCTTGTTCACATAAACTGTTCTCTACCCCTGTACCTTGTTCACATAAACTGTTCTCTACCCCTGTACCTTGTTCACATAAACTGTTCTCTACCCCTGTACCTTGTTCACATAAACTGTTCTCTACCCCTGTACCTTGTTCACATAAACTATCATTGACTACTGTACCTTGTTCACATAAACTATCCTCTACCACTGTACCTTGTTCACATAAACTATCCTCTACCACTGTACCTTGTTCACATAAACTATCCTTGACTGCTGTACCTTGTTCACATAAGCTATCATTGACTACTGTACCTTGTTCACATAAACTATCCTCTACCACTGTACCTTGTTCACATAAACTATCCTTGACTGCTGTACCTGGTTCACATAAGCTATCATTGACTACTGTACCTTGTTCACATAAACTATCCTTGACTACTGTACCTTGTTCACATAAACTATCCTTGACTACTGTACCTTGTTCACATAAACTATTCTCTACTACCAAATCAACTTTTCTCATCTCTTCTCTTTTAGGTCACAGTTCCATTGACGACCTCTATCCTTTCAATCTTTTTATAAACCACCCTCCTTTCTCTCTCTTTTTATCCCTCCCTCCCTATCTGTTTCCCTCTCTCTATCTTTCTATCTCTTTCCCCTGTTCTCTAGTTAGGAACCCGTTACTCTCGCTCTCTCGGCAGCCATGTTGCTTTTCAAAGCACATTTTTCTCCTCTGTTTAACTTGCTCTGCCGTGAGGATCAATATCTATCAAAACAATACGTAATGTCATGGCCAGATAGCTGCAACACAGATATAATGTGCCTGGTTAAGGCTTCCAGGGGAGAAGATATACGCTGTGCTCTGTGTGTGTGCGCGCGCAATTCACTGTGGCCAGGTAGGTCGAGCGGTGAAAAATAGGTTGTTATTGAGCCTTGGTAAATGATGCAGAACCCTGGGCGCTGCTTACTTAGCCTTAGAAACAGCTTCAGCACTGGAGACGGGCTGGGCTGTGTGAGTCTGTCTCCATAAGATTGAAAGATTTTGTGGACCTGATTTTAATGTATCTAAACCTTTATTTTCATTATGGTAAACGGATACATTTGAGTAGGGTAAGCTGATGAATCCCTCATGCTTCACAACACTCCAAATCCTGGTTCAACCCTAACATAACCTAACTCTAACCCTAACCCTTACCCTGGCTTCATGTGCACATCACATCCTGGTTCAACCCTAACTGTGACCTAAACCCTAACCATAACCCTAGCTTCATAACCATATCCTGGTTCAACCCTAACTGTGACCTAAACCCTAACCATAACCCTAGCTTCATAACCATATCCTGGTTCAACCCTAACTGTGACCTAAACCCTAACCATAACCCTAGCTTCATAACCATATCCTGGTTCAACCCTAACTGTGACCTAAACCCTAACCATAACCCTAGCTTCATAACCATATCCTGGTTCAACCCTAACTGTGACCTAAACCCTAACCATAACCCTAGCTTCATAACCATATCCTGGTTCAACCCTAACTGTGACCTAAACCCTAACCATAACCCTAGCTTCATAACCATATCCCGGTTCAACCCTAACTGTGACCTAAACCCTAACCATAACCCTAGCTTCATAACCATATCCCGGTTCAACCCTAACTGTGACCTAAACCCTAACCATAACCCTAGCTTCATAACCATATCCCGGTTCAACCCTAACTGTGACCTAAACCCTAACCATAACCCTAGCTTCATAACCATATCCCGGTTCAACCCTAACTGTGACCTAAACCCTAACCATAACCCTAGCTTCATAACCATATCCCGGTTCAACCCTAACTGTGACCTAAACCCTAACCATAACCCTAGCTTCATAACCATATCCTGGTTCAACCCTAACTGTGACCTAAACCCTAACCATAACCCTAGCTTCATAACCATATCCTGGTTCAACCCTAACTGTGACCTAAACCCTAACCATAACCCTAGCTTCATAACCATATCCTGGTTCAACCCTAACTGTGACCTAAACCCTAACCATAACCCTAGCTTCATAACCATATCCTGGTTCAACCCTAACTGTGACCTAAACCCTAACCATAACCCTAGCTTCATAACCATATCCCGGTTCAACCCTAACTGTGACCTAAACCCTAAACATAACCCTAGCTTCATAACCATATCCTGGTTCAACCCTAACTGTGACCTAAACCCTAACCATAACCCTAGCTTCATAACCATATCCCGGTTCAACCCTAATAAATAGGTTCTCATTCAACACAAAGGTTAGCTGTCAATATTTATATGGAAATAACTTTAAAAAACATTCTAATTTAATGATTATATTGAATGATCTCATTACTAAATTGAAGTCCCACTCAACAGCGGTTAGCTCCCCTCTTTCTGTCCTCAGACCTCTGATTATGTCTACATCTCTTCATGCGCACCATGAAAGACCAACTGCTGCTGCTGGACTAGATCAGCGGCGATGGTCAAATGGTTATTAGAGAAAACAGTTGGTATCCAGCAGTGTGTGATAATCAGCTGGTTGGGAGAAACTCCCTCCTGTCTACCTCTGTATTCTCCCCATTACTACTGTATGTTTGATCACATAACGACAGTAGACCTAATGGTGTTACGGGCTGGAAGCAGCAGTGTGAGAGTGACAGGCTGTGATTTATGTTGTGTGTGTGTGTGTGTGTGTGTGTGTGTGTGTGTGTGTGTGTGTGTGTGTGTGTGTGTGTGTGTGTGTGTGTGTGTGTGTGTGTGTGTGTGTGTGTGTGTGTATTTCCCAGTAAGCATGATAATACGATGTCTGAAGAAGAATTGATCACTTAAGAACTTAGGTGAGAGAGCACACAAAAGGGAAGAGCAGGAGTATAGAAAGAGAGAAGGCTCTATTCAATCTGTAGAGCGGAAAAGAGGGGGACATAAGACTGTAAAAACACCAGCTCCAAGTCATTTTAATTATGGAAATCTGTTCCCAAGTATTTCCATGCTTAATGGAGAGACACATGATCGTATACAACTGGTAGCAAGGATTGAAATTATTATGTTTTAGTCAAACATTACATCGGTTTGGGCTTCTTGTGGTCAATTTGCAGTCTACAAATGATTTGTAATTATGTTCCCGGCACTCTGACCACCCACTCAAGAAGAAATTGCCACGCGGCTGAATCTGGTTGATGATCCCTGGTCTACATGATGTAATTCAGCTTTACGAGATAAACAAATAATTACCACAGAATACTGCTGTTTTAGTCCCTCTATTTCTATAATTGGCTCTTGTTTTACAGTAATAAAAACAAAAACAAAAAATACTACAAACAGACTAAAGTGAGACATTTACCCCAGTGGTTTCCCTGTAAATGGTTAGTTAAGCTCTCTTCCCCCTCGGAGACTGTGTGTGTCACTTGTTTATTTACAGTAAACAGTGACTGTCCCTGCAGCAATTCTGCTTCTCACAATGAGAATCAATTCCTGTGTGTCTGGACTAGGGGATAAAGGCTAATGTGTGAATATTATATGGTTTCCTAGTAGGGTCTATATGGCTAAAACACAGGGCCATTATTTCATGTGTCAGACAGCCTCTCTATCTCTCACCCTTAGTAGTCAGTCTATCGTCAGAGCTTAAGTATGACTTAGACTTTTGGCTCTACTGTTTACCTGATGGGACTAGAGAAGAGATTCCTCCCACAGATCTCCAGCCTGACAACGTTGTCTGCCCTCTTCCCACTGTGTGAGTGCACATGCGTATGCATGTACGTCTGTGTCCATCCCTTACACAGGGTTCAATGAAGGGAATCCTTTTAGGTCCCTCTGCAGATCTATGTTACAGGAAGCAGGGCCAACTGACCGGACTACCCAAAGCCTGCTGGGAGAATCACATAGTGAGACCAATAAAGACCAGGCCAGAGCCTTCAAATGTTATGGTGAGAAAGCAGAAGGGATGATTAAAGAACACAGTACTTCCTCCGTCCCTCTCTCTCTCCCCCTCCCTCCCTTCCGCCCTCTCTCTCGCTTTCTCGCTCTCTCCTCATCTGATTGGTGCATAAATCATGCTGACATCAGCACTGGTGGAAGTAGGGCCGCACCTGCGCACACACACATGGGTTGGGTGCCGCGCGCGCACACACACACACACACACACACACACACACACACACACACACACACACACACACACACACACACACACACATACAGCGACCACTCTCTGCTCCGCTCTGCAATGATGATGATCGTGAGGACATAGGACAACAGATCCCCCTGTTATCATTCCCTGACATTTAAAAACCCATTAACATCACTGAGGCTCGGAGCTGTGTGCGCTCCATATGGGAGAACACACGCCAGCGCTAAACGTTTACTAGCAGTATTAGAGATAATGAAGTGAAGCAAGCGTGTGTGTGTGTGTGTTTGACTGATCTCCCTGATAACCTGAGCCCAGATTGCACAGACAGTGGAGTAAATCAATCTTTAATAAGGCCTTCTCATCTGCTCTAGACTAGCAGGATTAAAGAGACAGAGAGCTCCACTGCCATTAAGAGGGTACAGCAGAGCTATAACCCTCACCCAGCCTTGGAGCCAGGACCCCTTTTACTTTGATTTATTCAGTGCCCCTCGTCTCTTGCCAGACCATCATTGTAAATAGGAATTTGTTGTTATTTGACGTGCCTGGTTAAATGAAGGTTACAGATCTAAATAAGTAAAGAAATCCCAGAAATCCCAGAAATCCTCTAAGAATGTAGAGTATATCACTATTACTCTATGTAAAAGCGATATAATACTAACTGAAGGTTATTGTGAGCCTGGTGAGAGATCATGGCAGTATTCAATGTGATGCTGCACAGTGGCAGTTGAGGATTGAGTGCTGCTGTGTGTGATAATTGTGTAGCCAGCCCACTCATAGACATGTCTGCACTGTAAACAATCACTACTTACTATTTACAGCTAGCTGGTCTGGCCACTGGATCCATTTATGGTCTATTATTGTAAAGCCTATTGTACAGTGTGATGAAAGAGGTACTGTAATCACATACACAGGCTGGGAGAGTAGGGGCAACACTGGTAATGTATGTATTAGACACACTGACACAACAAGCTATATGAAATACAGTCTATTTAATGCACTGCTCATTAACAGTTGTAGATGTGCTGGAGAAGCAGTTCATTGTGTAGTAATGTACATTGTGTGTGTGTGTGTGTGTGTGTGTGTGTGTGTGTGTGCGTGTGCGTGTGCGTGTGCGCGTGTGCGTGTGCGCGTGTGCGTGTGTGAGCGTGTGTGCGTGTGTGTGCGTGTGTGAGCGTGTGTGCGTGTGCGTGTGTGTGTGTGCGTGCGTGTGAGCGTGTGCGTGTGTGTGCGTGTGCGTGTGTGTGCGTGTGTGAGCGTGTGTGCGTGTGTGTGCGTGTGTGAGCGTGTGTGCGTGTGCTTGTGTGCGTGTGTGCATGTGAGCGTGTGCGTGTGTGTGTGTGTGTGCGTGCGTGCTCTCTGAGTCAGAGATTGAGACTTTGGGGTTTAAGACTTTGGGGCAGCGGAGTCTGGCCAGTGGATTAGAACTAAAGCAGGGTTGTGTTGGGTTGATAGAGAGAGATGAGGAGGAGCACTAGAAACAGTCAACTGTAAACCCTCAAGTCCCTTACTGCCTGACTGAAGATGTGGACCTGTCAAAGTTTCTCTCACTTTCACTTTTAATACAGTGGGCCCAAAAGCATCAGTGACAATTTAAGTGTGTTTTGGATTAATTCACAAATCATTATCTCACTAGTATTATTTTGTATTTGTGTTGATGTGCTGAGTTTGTCTAAAACCAAATCGGCTAAACGCTTGAACCGCTAGTCTGTAAAATATGACCTTTATACTCCCTGAATATTGTATGATTTATTATTTCCGAGGATTATAATGTTCTGTTACTTTTACATTCTGTCTCTCCCTGTTCCACGCTCTTGTCTCAGTCCTGCTGTCCTGTCTAGTCCAGAGTCACTATCGAGGCGATAGCTCAGACAGTCACACATCTATTAGATATTACAGATCATCACACAACCACCTCCCACAGCTCCCAGTGACATAGTCCTGATACACTGGCCCACAGTCTAAAGGAGACATAGACAAGGTCTGCTGCAGGAGGTATCAGACCTACAGCAGAGCCAGATAAAAACCCCTCAGATCTACTGTCACTACTAGTGTCTGTCTCTCACCTCCAGCATGACAGCTTGTCTAACACTCTATCACTTTTATCACCAGAGCATAGTGGAACAGTGTGTGTGTGTGTGTTACCACTAGAACTTGCCTAAACCTACAAGGACAATTTTTTTATGCACAGGCGACCTACTGCTGTCTCACCTCTTATCTTATCTCCTTCAACACTCTCCAACTCCCTGATCCCACTGACATCCTATCTGGGTGTTCATGTAGTGCCTACTGAGCTGTAGAGAGAACTAGAAGAGTACATGTCATGTGTTTAAAGACATGAATAATAAGTAGGTCATGTGAAAGTGGTAGATATGAAGGTTGTATCAATATTATTCTGGGCCAATCTGAGGCAGAAACCCATTGGGCATGATGCAGGTGGGATAATGATCTGATAGAGTTTTTGGCATGGCAAAAGTGTGATACATTCAGCAATCGTGGTAATTACTCTACGTAGAAATCTGTTACAGGATTCTCATCAACTCAGTATTAATATTAGTTCAGGTATTTGTAAGTCAGTACAGTGCCTGTGTGTGATTGCTGTAAATACATCACCTAGATCAGTGACAGTATTTTAGAATTGAGGGTATTTGTATGTCAGTACAGCGAGTGTGGTTGCGCCCATATATGGGCTGTGAAAGGCGGGTCACTAAGCCGTCTGACCTCCTGCCTCATTTGCATGCGCCGGCCCCCCTGCCTGAGACGCCTTGACCTTTAGTAACCTTTGTCAGCTAATTAACAAACATAACAGAAATAAACCTCACAGCACAGAGACACACTCACGCACGCACGCACGCATGCACGCACACACACGCTTCTGTGTCGTAATTCAAGACTCTCCTGTCTTTACAGAACAACCCTCTCTTAATCATGAGCTGTGCTGTTGATCTCTCTCTGCTGGAATAAGAACATTAAATCTCTCTCTCCTGTCCTCTGTTTCTTTTAAGAGTAATAATTCTCTTGGAGCTCATCACATGCTCCTCTCCCTCTCAGGCTAGTGTGTGTGTGTATGTGTGTGTGTGTGTGTCTCACCACACACAAGTGTCACATAGTTTCTGTGTTTATTGTGAAATAGATGATCTGAGTTCTAATCTGCGGCGGGAGCAGATTATCATCTGAAAACACAGTGGTTTGAAGGATTGTGCAATCAAATCAATCCACTGCTACAGGCCCAGTGGAAACACACACACTTCACATGAACACCCTTTGAGATGTCCGTGTTTGACACACTCTATATAAACTAGAGTTTCTCCTTCACTGAACACACACGTCCTAGCAAAACTTTTTCAAATGGTCCTTGACAATTTCCCTGACAGAGAGAGATAGACTGAATCAAAGGGATGACAGTTTGGATGAAAAAAAGTGATACATACAGGGACAGACAACTGTGACCCTTCTGGTGCCTCAGTGTCAGTCTGTCTCTGACCCACTGACAGGTCTGCAGCACTGGAGAACACAGCCAGAGACTGAGAACGCAGCTCAGTCTACCACAGCACACAGAGACAGACGAAAGCATGGGTTCTCTATGGGCTATGTACTCCTTTGGGCCAAAGGAGAACTGTTGTTTTTCTTTCTCTCTCTCTTTCATTCATTGTTTCTTTCGTTCTGTCTCTTTTCCTCCCTGACTCTAGTCTAGACTGATGTGGAGGACTCAGGTTTTTATCCTCCAAACATTCCGGTAAACACCCAGACACGACGCAACACACTCAGAGGAGCCTCAGGCCAGAGCAATCAATCAGTGCGAAAACAACCCAGAGAACAGGCAGTTGGTTTCTGCTACATAAAACCGCCTATAGAACAACAACAGCCGCAATGCTTGGGACTCTGAAATAATACTCTCTCCTCTATCTCTCGCTCTTGCCATAAAACTGTGTGATGTATACTGTACACTGCCTGATCAAAGGCAGAAACTAAATCTCACCTGAATACAAAAGCATACTGTACACTTGGAACACTGCTTCTATTTCATCAATAACAGCAACCACTATTTCCCAGAGCAGCTACAAACCAATCTGGTTCTTAGGTTGAATCCCAATGACTTCAGAACTCTCCAACCTGGCGATATTATCATTAATATAAGGATCAAAGCAACACAAACACACCCTCTCATTGGCTGTGACTGAGCTCTGTAAGCCTATTGTGACAGCGAGCCAGAGAGCCACTAGTAGCACAGAGACACACGCTTCTGTGTCGTAATTCAAGACTCTCCTGTCTTTACAGAACAACCCTCTCTTAATCATGAGCTGTGCTGTTGATCTCTCTCTGCTGGAATAAGAACATTAAATCTCTCTCTCCTGTCCTCTGTTTCTTTTAAGTGCAATAATTCTCTAGGAGCTCATCACATGCTCCTCTCCCTCTCAGGCTAGTGTGTGTGTGTGTGTGTGTGTGTGTGTGTGTGTGTGTGTGTGTGTGTGTGTGTGTGTGTGTGTGTGTGTGTGTGTGTGTGTGTGTGTGTGTGTGTGTGTGTGTGTGTGTGTGTGTGTGTGTGTGTGTGTGTGTGTGTGTGTGTGTGTGTGTGTGTGTGCGCGCGTTTTGGTTTTTGTCCCAGGACCGAGTTTGGGAAAAGGCTAATGTGTGAATATTATACGGTTTCCTAGTAGGGTCTATATTGCTAAAATGGTATTTTATTTATTTATTTTTATTGAACCTTTATTTAACTAGGCAAGTCAGTTAAGAACCAATTCTTATTTACAGTGACATGGACGATGCTGGGCCAATTGTGCGCTGCCCTATGGGACTCCCAATCACGGCCGGCTGTGATACAGTCTGGATTCACGCCTCTAGCACTGAGATGCAGTGCCTTAGACCGCTGCACCACTCGGGACAGACTGCTGCGCCACTTGAAAGATTATGACAGGGTCTATTTGGCTGAAACACAGGGCCATTATGACAGGATCTATATGACTGAAACACGAGGCCATTATGACAGGATCTATATGGATGAAACACCAGGCCATTATGACAGGATCTATATGACTGAAACACCAGGCCATTATGACAGGATCTATATGGCTGAAACACGAGGCCATTATGACAGGATCTATATGACTGAAACACGAGGCCATTATGACAGGATCTATATGACTGAAACACCAGGCCATTGTGACAAGTTGACAACCGGAAATAAAGATATTTCACTATAATATGTTTTCTGTCAAAAATTGTACACACACTCATACACCAGAAACGCACATGCATACAATACAATACCTTGCCCTTTGTTGCTGTCTTGGCTCTAGCTGGTGTGGTGAGATTTGGGATATTTGTGTCACTGCTGTTTTTTTTTATTTAGATTGGACAATCTGAGCCTCACTCTATTTGACTGTTTTTCTGCTTTTTGTTTACTGAATCAGAGACAGAGAGGAGGGAGGGATGAGGAGAAGAAGTCAACAAAGGGATGCTGAGGGATGAGAGTGAGATATCAGAAAGGAAGGATAGTGGGGGCTGAATGAAGGAGCGTATCAGACATACAGTAGTTAGTCTCTAAGGTCAGGTTTAAGACACATTCTAAACTAGCACAACAAACGCTTGGGAACCAGGCCGCATTGTCCTCTAACTGCTGAAAGAAACAACCGTACAGTATCTCTCTCTCCCACTCCCTCACTCCCACACTCCCTCACACACACACACACACACACACACACACACACACACACACACACACACACACACACACACACACACACACACACACACACACACACACACACACACACACACACACACACACACACACACACACACACACAGCGCTGCTATCTGGTGAGAGAATAGAGTGTCCTTTATTGTTCCCTGAGTGGTGCTGTGTGGTGCTGTGTTAGGGTTGATTGCTACTGGTTTACATAAGGGTATTAAACAGAGCCCAGCCCTATCTTTCTGTCTCAGCCAGTCACACAGATTTGTGCTGCTGCTGTTATTTCCAAAGAGGATTGGGATCCACTAGCAGAGTAGAGAATAGATAGCCTACTGATATTACAATATCCCTCTTCCTCTGCCTTATGCAGTAACGGAGTGTGTGTGTTTGAGTATTCATGTGACGTGAGTCTCGGTACACCTTCAGAGGGGTTGGAGGTGATGGAACAGAGGAGAGTCGATAACTCCATCCTCAACTCCTCTTTCTCTCTGTCTTTCTCTCCCTCTGTGTCTGTGTGTTCCTAGCCTCCTCTGGGATAGTGAGGGACAGACAGAGAGAACAGCAGCAGAACAGAGAGAGAGGCCGTGTTTCATTTTCAGCGCTGTCCCTGACACGGAGGATCTAAGCCTGTCACACACACACACCCCGGGTCAGCACACGGATCCCCAATGAGTCAGAGAATAATAATAAGTGAAACTTCCTCTCTCCCAGTCAGTCTGAGACAGCCAGTCCAGTCATGGCCACGGCTCAGCTAAATCAATACCACTATCCATCATCTTTATTCTAGGATGAAACACACATCTATCAGCATACAGTGATCATCGTCTCTTTAGCACAATGACTCTCCAGAGAACAACTGTAGAGGTATATGTCAGTTTGATGCTTTGTGTGTATAGTCCTGCTCTACACTCAAAAAAATGCTGGGTTGTTTTGTTGACCCAACTGCTGAGTTGCAGGTGTTGGACCTCTTAGTTGGGATGTTTTTTTTTATTTTTTATTATTTTTTTTTTTTTAACTGCTGGGTTATTGATGCTGGGTTATTGGTTCTGGGTTATTGATGCTGCGTTATTGGTTCTGGGGAATTGATGCTAGGTTATTGGTTCTGGGTTATTGATGCTGGGTTGTTGATGCTGGGTTGTTGGTTCTGGGTTATTGGTTCCAGGTTATTGGTTCTGGGTTCTGGGTTATTGATGCTGGGTTATTGGTTCTGGGTTATTGGTTCTGGGTTATTGGTTCTGGGTTATTGATGCTGGGTTATTGGTTCTGGGTTATTGGTTCTGGGTTATTGATGCTGGGTTATTGGTTCTGGGTTATTGGTTATGGGTTATTGACGCTGGGTTATTGATGCTGGGATATTGGTTATTGGTTATTGGTCCTTGGTTATTGGTTCTGGGTTATTGATGCTGGGTTATTGGTTCTGGGTTATTGATGCTGGGTTATTGGTTCTGGGTTATTGATGCTGGGTTATTGGTTGTGGGTTATTGGTTCTGGGTTATTGATGCTGGGTTATTGGTTCTGGGTTATTGGTTCTGGGTTATTAATGCTGGGTTATTGGTTCTGGGTTATTGATGCTGGGCTATTGGTTCTGGGTTATTGGTTCTGGGTTCTGGGTTATTGATGCTGGGTTATTGGTTCTGGGTTATTGATGCTGGGTTATTGGTTCTGGGTTATTGATTCTGGGTTATTGATGCTGGGTTATTGGTTCTGGGTTATTGATGCTGGGTTATTGGTTCTGGGTTATTGATTCTGGGTTATTGATGCTGGGTTATTGGTTCTGGGTTATTGATGCTGGGTTATTGGTTCTGGGTTATTGATGCTGGGTTATTGGTTCTGGGTTATTGAGATATGACCCAGCAGGTCAGACCTGTCACGCTGGTATAAAGGATATGGAGACAGGTGCAGGAATACACAATAGGGGTTTTTAATACATCAAAAACAAACACGTATACAAAAACACTGGGCTGTACCCAACCAAAAGAGCGAGGGTAAACCTGGTTGAATGACACGATACCCACAATGTATATATGGCACACAGCATAACAGCTGCACCAACGCATAGGTACTCACACGACCAACAGACATGGAAACAATAACCGACAAAGACAGAGGGAACAGAGGGCACATATAAAACATACTAATCAGGGGAAATGGGAACCAGGTGTGTGTAATAAGACAGTCCAGGGTTGATGATGATGAATCCCGTTCAGTGAAGCCTAGAAAGCTGGTGACGTCAACCTCCGGAACTGGTGAACAGAATGAGCAGCAGTACCGTTGGGATCCGTGACAAGACCAGAAGACTGGAGGTGTAGTTTAGTTGAGGCGTGGCTTTCAAATAGTTATTTTTAGCCACCCAAGAGGGTAAATGTCCTTCCTGTTCATCTGTTCTGTTGTATAGTTATCACATGTTAAGGTCACACATTTACATTTTTGTAGCTTCAATTACACTTCCAGTTCCCCATTGTGGGGATACAGTAAGGTGGTATACCTTATTATAATATGTAATAAATTATCTTAATATTATGGAAGAATGTGTTTACCCAACTGATGGTTAAATGGACCCATGTTTGGGATATCCCAACAACCCAACTTGAGCACCTGCCCCCTGAAAGTTCTGTGCACGGCCATGTACCCAGAGCTGAGTTACCAAATAACCCACATGTAGTACTTTTTGTGTGAGTAATGGAGGCAATACAACAGATCAGAGAACTAATTCTATAAACAAACACATAATTCATTCAGTAGCCAATCAGAGGACTAATTCTATAGCCTATCAGAGAGCTAATTCAGTAGCCAATCAGAGGGCTAATTCAGTAGCTAGTCAAGTAGTAGGTGAGTCCAGTAGGGCCACAAAGGAGCACTGGTTGCCGTAGCGTCACACATCTCTCCCTCTGGCACTCGCTGTCACACATTATATACTGTCCTCATAAAGCCTACCATCAAACTGTTACTGCTCCACCGCTACAGTCCACTGCGCCAATACAACCAACAAATTACCAACGCAGCCACTGTTTGTGTGTGTGTGTGTGTGTGTGTGTGTGTGTGTGTGTGTGTGTGTGTGTGTGTGTGTGTATGTGTGTGAGTGTGTGTGTGTGTGTGTGTGTGTGTGTGTGTGTGTGTGTGTGTGTGTGTGTGTGTGTGTGTGTGTGTGTGTGTGTGTGTGTGTGTGTGTGTGTGTGTGTGTGTGTGTGTTTGTGTGTGATGTAGTGTGTAAGTGCAGTGCACACTTGGTTGTGTTTTCTGATTGGATACCATACTATATTTCACTTGGTTGTGTTTTCTGATATGATCCATTACTATATTTATCTTGGTTGTGTTTTCTGATATGATCCATTACTATATTTATCTTGGTTGTGTTTTCTGATATGATCCATTACTATATTTTGCTTGGTTGCTATTTATATTGACCCATCTCTCGCTCTCTCCTTTCTGACTCTCTCTCTGACTCTCTCTTTCTGACTCTCTCTCTCTGACTCTCTCTCTCTGACTCTCTCCTTTCTGACTCTCTCCTTTCTGACTCTCTCCTTTCTGACTCTCTCCTTTCTGACTCTCTCCTTTCTGACTCTCTCCTTTCTGACTCTCTCTCTCCGGCTCTGTCTCCGTCACTCTTTCTCACTATAATATACTGTTTCTGTAGTAAGTTGTGATTCCATGTGTAGTTTCAGATGTATAGTGTTGCCTGTTCTGGTTTACTGCTGGTAAGGCATCATACCATATACACTGCTCTGTGTTTGACCCTGGTTCTGTATGCTAAGTACAATACACTAATTACTACAGCATCTTCTCTGTATCAGCAGCATCGCTCACTAGGGTGATAATCTAGCTCTGTTAAAATAAGACACACACACACACACAAACACACACTTTTTGGGAGAGCACACACACATATATACCCCTTTGACAGTTTACTGAATGTATCACCATGTTCATTGCTTCTCTTCTTCCAGACAGTAACTGAATTAAAAATGATGACGATAATGACGAATTAGTTTGCTATTCCGTTCAATTCTATCCTGTTTTTACTTCATTCGTTTAATTTCAGACTATTGTTATTACAGTAGAGCAGAATCCCAGAAGTATTCTCTCCACTATGGCGGTGTGAAATACTAGTTAATGTTATCCTTTTCCAGTCCCCCAGAGTGGACCATTGATTTGCAGGTGATTTGCTGCTTTCTGTGCTTTAATTGTAATAAAGTGGAGACGTTGGCTAGGTGGCATCTATCAATAGGCCACTCTGTAGTTAAACTCTGGTCACTCTGGTCCCACAAATACACTACATTATCTCAGAGATACTGGGCCCTGGTAAGAACTGCATAGCTAAAATTATGTACCATATTTGTGCGTGTGTGTGTCACAACATCCAAACCAATGTCTATGTTGGCATTAAACAAATGATATAGCTAGTGAAATTAAATTACTCACTTTTTTTTACACAGCTGGACACACACTCACATGGAGAGATGAGACTGATGAGTGAAGAGCACCTTTTCCCATCGGTTTAATTATGGGAAACAGACTACAGACAAACATACTGTTTCAACAGGACCACAGCTGGATTGGACATATGTAGAGGGAGGAATGATTGAAAAACAGAATGGGAGAAAGCGTGTGTGTGTGTGTGTGTGTGTGTGTGTGTGTGTGTGTGTGTGTGTGTGTGTGTGTGTGTGTGTGTGTGTGTGTGTGTGTGTGTGTATACACTATCACAGCTGCCTCCAGCAGCTGGATTCATACGGCTAGTCTATCAGTCAGTGTGGAGTCTCTGGTAGATGACTGGAACTGTGGAGATGAAATAAGACATAGACAGAGTATGGAGAGGGAGAAACAAGACAGAGACAGACTATGGAGAGGGAGAAATAAGACAGAGACAGAGTATGGAGAGGGAGAAATAAGACAGAGACAGTGTATGGAGGGGGCGAAATAAGACAGACAGTGTATGGAGAGGGAGAAATAAGACAGAGACAGTGTGTGGAGAGGGAGAAATAAGACAGAGGCAGTGTGTGGAGAGGGAGAAATAAGACAGAGACAGTGTATGGAGAGGGAGAAATAAGACAGAGAGTGTATGGAGAGGGAGAAATAAGACAGAGACAGTGTATGGAGAGGGAGAAACAAGACACAGACAGAGTATGGAGAGGGAGAAACAAGACAGAAAGAGACTATGGAGAGGGAGAAATAAGACAGACGGAGTATGGAGAGGGAGAAATAAGACAGAGACAGTGTATGGAGGGGGCGAAATAAGACAGAGAGTGTATGGATAGGGAGAAATAAGACAGAGAGTGTATGGAGAGGGAGAAATAAGACAGAGACAGTGTGTGGAGAGGGAGAAATAAGACAGAGACAGTGTATGGAGAGGGAGAAATAAGACAGAGACAGAGTATGGAGAGGGAGAAATAAGACAGAGATAGAGTATGAAGAGGGAGAAATAAGACAGAGACAGAGACAGAGACAGAGTATGGAGAGGGAGAAATAAGACAGAGACAGTGCATGGAGAGGGAGAAATAAGACAGAGACAGTGTGTGGAGAGGGAGAAATAAGACAGAAGGAGTATGGAGAGGGAGAAATCAGACAGAGACAGTGTATGGAGAGGGAGAAATAAGACAGAGACAGTGTGTGGAGAGGGAGAAACAAGACAGAGACAGAGTGTGTGGAGGGAGAAACAAGACAGAGACAGAGTATGGAGAGGGAGAAATAAGACATAGAGAGAGTATGGAGAGGGAGAAATAAGACATAGACAGAGTATGGAGAGGGAGTAACAAGACATAGAGAGAGTATGGAGAGGGAGAAATAAGACAGAGACAGTGTATGGAGAGGGAGAAATAAGACAGAGACAGTGTATGGAGAGGGAGAAATAGGACAGAGACAGTGTACGTAGAGGGATAAATAAGACAGACAGTGTATGTAGAGGGAGAAATAAGACAGAGACAGAGTATGGAGAGGGAGAAATAAGACAGAGACTGAGTATGGAGAGGGAGAAACAAGACAGTGTATGGAGAGGGAGAAACAAGACAGAGTATGGCGAGGGAGAAATAAGACAGAGACAGTGTATGGAGAGGGAGAAACAAGACAGAGACAGTGTATGGAGAGGGAGAAATAAGACAGAGACAGAGTATGGAGAGGGAGAAATAAGACAGAGACCGAGTATGGAGAGGGAGAAACAAGACAGAGTATGGAGAGGGAGAAATAAGACAGAGTATGGAGCGGGAGAAACAAAACAGAGTATGGAGAGGTAGAAATAAGACAGAGACAGTATGGAGAGGGAGAAATAACACTGTGTATGGAGAGGGAGAAATAAGACAGAGAGTGTATGGAGAGGGAGAAATAAGACAGAGACAGTGTGTGGAGAGGGAGAAATAAGACAGAGACAGTGTATGGAGAGGGAGAAATAAGACAGAGACAGAGTATGGAGAGGGAGAAATAAGACAGAGATAGAGTATGAAGAGGGAGAAATAAGACAGAGACAGAGACAGAGACAGAGTATGGAGAGGGAGAAATAAGACAGAGACAGTGCATGGAGAGGGAGAAATAAGACAGAGACAGTGTGTGGAGAGGGAGAAATAAGACAGAAGGAGTATGGAGAGGGAGAAATCAGACAGAGACAGTGTATGGAGAGGGAGAAATAAGACAGAGACAGTGTGTGGAGAGGGAGAAACAAGACAGAGACAGAGTGTGTGGAGGGAGAAACAAGACAGAGACAGAGTATGGAGAGGGAGAAATAAGACATAGAGAGAGTATGGAGAGGGAGAAATAAGACATAGACAGAGTATGGAGAGGGAGTAACAAGACATAGAGAGAGTATGGAGAGGGAGAAATAAGACAGAGACAGTGTATGGAGAGGGAGAAATAAGACAGAGACAGTGTATGGAGAGGGAGAAATAGGACAGAGACAGTGTATGTAGAGGGATAAATAAGACAGACAGTGTATGTAGAGGGAGAAATAAGACAGAGACAGAGTATGGAGAGGGAGAAATAAGACAGAGACTGAGTATGGAGAGGGAGAAACAAGACAGTGTATGGAGAGGGAGAAACAAGACAGAGTATGGCGAGGGAGAAATAAGAAGGAGACAGTGTATGGAGAGGGAGAAACAAGACAGAGACAGTGTATGGAGAGGGAGAAATAAGACAGAGACAGAGTATGGAGAGGGAGAAATAAGACAGAGACCGAGTATGGAGAGGGAGAAACAAGACAGAGTATGGAGAGGGAGAAATAAGACAGAGTATGGAGCGGGAGAAACAAAACAGAGTATGGAGAGGGAGAAATAAGACAGAGACAGTATGGAGAGGGAGAAATAACACTGTGTATGGAGAGGGAGAAATAAGACAGAGACAGTGTGTGGAGAGGGAGAAATAAGACAAGAGACAGTGTATTGAGAGGGAGAAATAAGACATAGACAGAGTTTGGAGAGGGAGAAATAAGACAGAGAATGGAGAGGGATAAACAAGACAGAGTATGGAGAGGGAGAAACAAGACAGAGTATGGAGAGGGAGAAACAAGACAGAGAATGGAGATGGAGAAACAAGACAGAGTATGGAGAGGGAGAAACAAGACAGAGTATGGAGAGGGAGAAATAAGACAGAGAATGGAGAGGGAGAAAAAAGACAGAGTATGGAGAGGGACAGAGAATAAGACAGAGAATACATGGTGGGTGTGTGTGTGTGTGTGTGTGTGTGTGTGTGTGTGTGTGTGTGTGTGTGTGTGTGTGTCTGTGTGTGTGGAGGGAGAAATAAGACAAGAGACAGTGTATTGAGAGGGAGAAATAAGACATAGACAGAGTTTGGAGAGGGAGAAATAAGACAGATAATGGAGAGGTAGAAATAAGACAGAGAGAGTATGGAGAGGGAGAAACAAGACAGAGAATGGAGAGGGAGAAATAAGACAGAGTATGGAGAGGGAGAAACAAGACAGAGTATGGAGAGGGAGAAATAAGACAGAGACAGTATGGAGAGGGAGAAATAAGACATAGACAGAGTATGGAGAGGGAGAAACAAGACAGAGTATGGAGAGGGAGAAATAAGACAGAGAATGGAGAGGGAGAAACAAGACAGAGTATGGAGAGGGACAGAGAATAAGACAGAGAATACATGGTGTGTGTGTGTGTGTGTGTGTGTGTGTGTGTGTGTGTGTGTGTGTGTGTGTGTGTGTGTGTGTGTGTGTGTGTGTGTGTGTGTGTGTGTGTTTTGGAGGGAGAAATAAGACAAGAGACAGTGTATTGAGAGGGAGAAATAAGACATAGACAGAGTTTGGAGAGGGAGAAACAAGACAGAGAATGGAGAGGGAGAAATAAGACAGAGTATGGAGAGGGAGAAACAAGACAGAGTACGGAGAGGGAGAAATAAGACAGAGACCGTATGGAGAGGGAGAAATAAGACATAGACAGAGTATGGAGAGGGAGAAACAAGACAGAGTATGGAGAGGGAGAAACAAGACAGAGTATGGAGAGGGAGAAACAAGACAGAGTATGGAGAGGGAGAAATAAGACAGAGAATGGAGAGGGAGAAACAAGACAGAGTATGGAGAGGGACAGAGAATAAGACAGAGAATACATGGTGTGTGTGTGTGTGTGTGTGTGTGTGTGTGTGTGTGTGTGTGTGTGTGTGTGTGTGTGTGTGTGTGTGTGTGTGTGTGTGTGTGTGTGTGTGTGTAAAGAAAGACAGGACAAGAGAGGGACAGAGAGAGAGCAAAACTATCCTGAGGTATGAATGAGTTTCATATTTTCATATGATATCCACACCACCTCACCTCCCTGCTATCCATACTCTCAGTAGATAGCAAAATAAATTACATCAGCATGCAATCTGCATACTACCTGAGCAGATACATTCAGTTATGAATCTAATTTGCAAGCATTAAAACAAACACACACTCACACACCATGCTCCTGCTGTTATTATTACTGTAGTTTTAAATGTGTTCTGTAATTAATTTGTTTTGATGCTGGAGACAAATCCTTAGAAATCCTCACATGGTAATTAACAATTATTGAGCATTTAATAAACACAGAGAGATAACAAATCAATTAGAGCTAACAAGGGTCTCTAAACCTCTGAACAATGAGCATAATTATGGTACAATGGAATTAAATTCAAACAGCATATTAACCAATATCATAAAACAAAACAAACTTTTATTCACAATTATTTTACATTGAATAAAATGTTAATTGTATTATTCTGTAAACAAGCAGATAAATAGAGAATGAAGTATGCACTCTCGGTTCACATACATTGTAATTTGCGTTGGAGTTACAGTGTTTGAAAGCTTTTAAAATGTCAGGATTGTATTGGCTACACAGCAGAATTGCATGTCTTAATCTTTAATTGTTTAAGAATGTCCATATTAGCTATGTTGTCTCCCTCAGTCTGCCCTGAGAGAACGTCTCTCACCTCGAAGTGCTGACACCACTGGCTTTTTACACACACGCAAACACACACACGCACACACACACACGCACACGCACACACACACACGCACACACACACACATGCACACGCACACCACACGCACACCACACGCACACCACACGCACACGCGCACAGGCATTAACACAGGGGCCAATTAGTGGGTCCTGGCTTTCTGTTCAGGCATGTGTCAGGGGGCCTATACAGAGGGGGCCTGCAAGACTGAGAGGACCTCAGGGTAGACAGAAAATTACTGCTCCTCTCATCTCTCTGTCTAACGCACGCACGCACGCACGCCGACACACACACTCTCATTACACACACCATCAAAATTGCAAACAAAAGGAAAACTCCAAGCCTATGCTAATAGAGCGAACAAGGTGCTTTAGGTAAAGTAGTTGATATACTGTAGCTAATCAATAAGGAAATGCATAAGCATGTGAAATATGGCATTTAACTATTATCCTTTGATCCTTGTCAAGGCCTGCGCTGTGTGTCTGCTGTCTACATGGTAAGAGGAAAGCAGAGCTATCTGCCTACAGTAAACTCTGATCAATAGCCACGCCTACACTGTACTACCTACGGTAACAGAGGGTGCGCAAAGAGCATGTCAAGTGAGTGTTTTAGGCTTGGGTGGTATACTGGGGTATTTGGAAAAAGCCACGGGATGGTATTTTAATACCGTCAATACAGTTTGAACTATTTCTTTGAAGTAAAAAAAAAAAAAGGGAATATTTGTAGCTACTCTTTAAGTAAATAGTTGCAATAAACTTGTGCAATATGTTAGGAGATAAAGAAGATTGCGTTCTTCATTTCCCCCGGCACATCATTTTTCATTATGAAGCTTAGCGGTAGTCCCCAGTCACGTGGTGTTTGTTAACAAGCACACAACGAGGAGAGACAGGAGCCTTGTGAGTCTCTCACTGTTGTGCAGCGCGCACCAGGTGATCTAGTTACAGTACGGAATTCACAACTAAATGTTTGCCTGCCGGATCTCTTATAACTATTAAGTTGACTGTCTAAAATGTGCTAAATGCTCTGCAGTGCATTTGGTTTGCTAATTTAGTGGCTCGTTAGCTATTTAGCTAAGTGCTTAGCTTCCTGCAAAATCAAGTTTCGCTTAGTAACAGCAGACAATTGCCTCCTGGATCAAGAGTCTTGCTGTGTAATATTTGTTTTGTGCGTGCAGCAAACTGAGTAGCATTTTTGAGTTACTTGTGTAACTCTATGAGCTGGGATGTTGATCCTGAAAATATATTAAGTCAGAGACTGTATAAAATGTTCCCAATGCGCTCGTTAGCATTTAGTTGCTATGGGATTTAACATGTACTTGTTAGCCTTACTAACTTTCGGATATCAGAGGCTCAGTGGGGTTTGAAAATAGCGCCCTTTGTGTTCAGTGCCGGTATTACCGAATATCCCGGGATGTTACAAGGTCAATATGAAAGTAGGTCAATCTGGATACAGCCCAAGCCTTGTGTGCTTTTGCGTTTGTATTAGCATGTGTTCTATCCTGGGAGGATGGATCTAGTGATACAGAGATCTTGTGGACAGATTTAGCATCACTGCTCTTCGTTCTCTCCTATCATCATCCTTTTCTCTCATCCCTGCTGAGTGCCTGAAGGAGGGTCTGAGTGAGTGGACACACGGTAAGTCCCCACCTAAGACAGATCCCCTGCTCTCTCAACCACAGAGCAGAAGAGGAGAGGAGCTGAGCGGAAAAGTGGCATGACAGAACAGAACGAGTGGTCACCTGCCTCTTGTCAGCTTCCTGTCCCAACTAGTCTCGGGAATCCCAGAGCCAGGGCAGCAACAGCACTAGGTCTGGGATTAATGCCACATTTTCTTGGTAACTTCAAAGGACAGCTCTCCAAACAAATCAAGAGTTTAGGGTAGGGGAGGCTTAAAATGTGGGTGGGAATTGTGTTGTTTACGCTAGGGCAACAAGCAGATAAGGCCTTTTCCTCTATGCCAAGCAGACGTGGTATACTTAGACATGTAAGCTGGAACATTGGTAGATTGTGGGAGGCAACCAGTCTGTCTAGAGCAGGTGGATGGGCAACTTTGATGGGGGTGGGGGCCACAAAATCTGAACTCATCATGAGGGGTAGCAGCGGCTTGCGGGTCTGCGTACCCACATCCAACCCCCCCCCACCTACCTTGTTAGCAAAACAGGTTAGCGACTCCCCTCTTGACAGGGGAGAGGCATTTAAAAAAATATATATATATTTTTTGTGCAATTCTACACATTTTGCCATGGAGCTTAGAGAAAAGGTTACCGTTTTAAAGCAAGTTTGCTGCATTCGAGGGACTTGGGGGCCACCAGTTGCCCTTTCCTGGTCTAGAGAGACTACGTCCCAACAATGAAAACGGTTGAATATAAGACATTACTCTGCCATTATAGTGTGTGGTAGGACCAGAGACTGTGGCTGTGACCAGAGACCGTGGCTGTGACCAGAGACCGTGGCTGTGACCAGAGACCGTGGCTGTGACCAGAGACCGTGGCTGTGACCAGAGACCGTGGCTGTGACCAGAGACCGTGGCTGTGACCAGAGACCGTGGCTGTGACCAGAGACCGTGGCTGTGACCAGAGACCGTGGCTGTGATAGGCTGTACTATGGAGGCAGTAGATAAGATAAGTGTTCTTTATTTCTGAAAGTCATTTAGCTCTGGATGAAGGGAGGAGAGGAGAGGTGGAGAGGAGAGGTGGAGTTATAGTTATAGAGCTGTCTATGGTTTGGGAGTGTTTTTTAAATGGGGTCTGGAAGAGCAAGGGTAGAGAGAGATATGAGGGTGAAAGAAAGAGAGAGAAAAATCATGGAAAAGAGAGGGGCTTCTCTGACATTGCGGAATGAGAAATGGACAGACGGAAAGAGGAGGATAAAAACCAGTTTCCTCTAAATCATGTGTTGTTTTTCTCTTAGTTAAACTCAGTATAAACCACCTACACCTTCAGTGTATTCTCTTCCTCGTTCCGTATCTTTCTCCCTCTTTTCTATCTCGTTCTTTTTCTCTCTCTAGTCTGGCTTTAGACACTGATCAGCTGATAAGAGATGCATGCTGCAGCTTCCTGAATGATAACCTCTGTGCTCAGTCAGACCTCACTCACTCACTCACTCACTCACTCACTCACTCACTCTCTCCCATCAACATTAAAAACAATAAATACAATGTTGTCCTGTCCCAATGTCAGATCATTATTTTAATCTCTTTCTGATAATTAATTGGGGGGAAAAAATCTAAATGTGAGGATTTACTGAACAGAGACCGTCATTACCCCTTTTACCCCTCCTCCTCACTGTCTTTTACCCTATTCCCTCTCATTACCCCTTTTACCCCTCTTCCTCACTGTCTTTTACCATGTCCCCCCTCATTACCCCTTTTACCCCTCTTCCTCACTGTCTTTTACCCTACTCCCCCTCATTACCCCTTTTACCCCTCTTCCTCACTGTCTTTTACCCTACTCCCCCTCATTACCCCTTTTACCCCTCTTCCTCACTGTCTTTTACCCTACTCCCCTCATTACCCCTTTTACCCCTCTTCCTCACTGTCCTTTACCCTACTCCCCCTCATTACCCCTTTTACCCCTCTTCCTCACTGTCTTTTACCCTACTCCCACTCATTACCCCTTTTACCCCTCTACCTCACTGTCTTTTACCCTATTCCCTCTCATTACCACTTCCCCCTTTCTCTACCCTCCTTCCTTTCCCTGTTAGCTCTTTATGTGAAGAAAAGTATTTATTTTCATTTATCAAAGCCTTTCCCCCCTGAGAGAGTAAATGTGCCGTGTCTGCAAAATGCTGTGTGTGTGTGTGTGTGCGTGTGTGTCGGGGGTACAGAGCGATGCTGGAGGTTATTATGTAGAGACTGGGACGCGACAGGAGATTCCTCTGATTGGGAATAAAACACCATCTTATCTATTTACATAAAGCCCAGTGCGATTGATACACACACACACACAACACTCACACAAGTGCATACTGTAGCCATTAAAACACACAGACACATACACACAGAGATGCACACCAGCAACACACACACAAGCCCTCACAAAAACTGCAGAAGCAGGCAAATACACTTGTAAACAAACACTAGAGGAAATTCACAAAGGGATTTGTCGTAATTAAATTGCAATGATCGCCCTTTTTAGATTTCACTTTGATGATGGAAAAAGATAAAGTTAAAACGAAGACATTCTGGAAAACAGCTCTAATGGAAGTTAAATGAAAAAGAACATGTAATTATCCACGCCTGGTAGAGGAGAGGAGCCTTGGAGAGAAAGGAAAAGACCCTGCTTTATTACATGTTGATGCTGAAGCTAGCAGCAGAATAACAATACCATCTATTTGTTGCAAACCTCAACTCTGCTGACATGCAATAAAATGATCCTTCTTCACAACCCTCACTGGCAATAACCCCTGCTTAGACGGAGACTGTGTCTGAAATCTGTCTTGCCCACTACTTACTAAAACAACATACTGTGTATTAATAGCACTGCAAAGTATTTACAATGTACTGTTTAGTAAAAACGTATGCAGTAAGAAACAAATATCAACATACTACTCATCCAAGGGGTCATCTAATGCACAATATGCATATGTTCATTTATGTAAAGCGCATCCCCTGATTATCAGCTGTTGTCAAACACGAGTGTGAAAAGACAATTCTCTTCCTCAATAATGTGCAGCGACTTCTACTTGATGAAAAGCTGAAATGAGTATGACATTCTGGCATTTAAAGCATTCTACATTTTCTACATTTTACATGTCTTTTTTCACATACCCAAAAAGCAGACTATTTAGAAAGTATGGGTCTATGGACATGGCCAAAGGCTTACATGAAAGAAAAATAGACTTTCCCTTTTGATTCTTATTAACCTGACCTATGACCTCCCCTCTGACTCCATAGTGACCGCCTCATGACCCATGTGACCCCTCTGGGACTGAAGGCATGGAATGTGGACTTGACCTCTCAGGCTCCGCTCTTCACAGCAGGAATTTGTGTGTGTGCGTTCGTTAGTGCGTGTGTGTGTGTGTGTGTTCCTTAGTTTGTGCGTGCATGTGTGTGTGCGTTCGTTAGTGTGTGTGTGTGTGTGCGTGCGTGCGTGTGTTCGTTAGTGCGTGCGTTCGTTAGTTAGTTAGTTAGTGCACGCGCGTGTGTGCGTTCGATAGCGCGTGAGTGTGTGTCTGTCTTCAGATGGGAGCCCCATATGCTGTAACCCTAATACCAGTCCAGCGTTATCAGTCCCAGGTATTCACTAATCAAACAACTACACCGTAAAACAAAGCAACAAAAACTGCATCAAATAACCCCCCCCCCCCCCCGCAGTCAGGCAGATACTGCAAACTAAACCTCTTCTACAGACTCCCTCAGCTGCAGAACACACACACACACACACACACACACACACAACCTCTGCTCAGCAAGCTGTGTGGCCCTGTATCGAGCTGAGTACAGGTGGAATAGGGGACATGGTGTTGTCTAGCAGGTGTTCTTCTGTCTGTCTGCTATCATGACTCTGATTGGTCCAATCTAACCCTGACAGCAGGTCAACACCCCTAAATCTAACAGCCAATCACTGGAGATCACTGGGGGAATGGAACTCACGGAGAACGTACAGTACAAGCCAATGTGAAGGACAGAAAATAATATACTGTATATGAATGTAAATGTAATGTAAACAAGTATTTCTCAGAATTTGAGTTTTTAGTGTAAATAAAGTGTTGTTGTGAGCAGGTGGTGTTCACTCCTGCTGGAAGTGTCTCACTTTCCTGTTCTAAAATAGACCCGTGTGTGTTTGCATATGAGAAATAAATAAATATAGTGAGGGAGGCAGGGAGATGCAGATAAAGAGAGATCCCTCATGCACACCTCTCTCTTGCTCCACCTCCTGTGTGCCTCCTCCTCTCTTCCTTCTCCTCCCTCCCTCTGTACCGTATGTGTGTCAACCTTGACCCAGAGCAGTAGAGCACAGGAGCATTGAGTGGGGGAGGGAGCAGGGGAGAAAGGAGAGAGAGAGGGGTAGGCAAAGTGAGGAGGGCACATTGCCCTGTTTAAGTGAGATTTGAGCACACTTCCAAAATGGCCACTAACAGAACAGTGAGAGTGGAGCAGAGAGGGAAAGGGATATTTAACCCCTAAGTGTCTGTGACAACAGGAACACTTAGTTAATGTAGCCTACCCCGTACTCTGAGCATGAGTATGTTGCCTCTCTGAGCATCTCTCTCTCTCTCTCTCTCTCTCTCTCTCTCTCTCTCTCTCTCTCTCTCTCTCTCTCTCTCTCTCTCTCTCTCTCTCTCTCTCTCTCTCTCTCTCTCTCTCTCTCTCTCTCTCTCTCTCTCTCTCTCTCTCTCTCTCTCTCGTAGAGATTCCTCTGTGGCCTAGCGATTAGCAGCATGTTTCTCCTCCTCTCCTCCCTCCTTCTCTCACTGCATCCGTTCTCATTGACATCATTATCTGAGACATCGACAGAGGGGAGGACTGGGAAACAGAGAGAGCAGATCTGCTGGGAATCACTTCCCCAATCATTAAAACTCTCTTATCCCTTGAATACCTGGTTGTTAAACACTGTGTGTGTGTGTGTGTGTGTGTGTGTGTGTGTGTGTGTGTGTGTGTGTGTGTGTGTGTGTGTGTGTGTGTTAAACAGGCTCAATCGGAGCATGTATTAAAGGATTTGCGGTAGTCTATTAGGAGTGTGAATGTGTGTTCTCTACTCTCCTCTTCCATCACCAGAACCTGTCCTTTTCCTGTCATGAAAGTTTAATCAGCCATTTAAAAGCCAGTGACCAGGCTGAATCTCTGTATGTACCCTGCCTCCAGGTTTGAAGAAACTGATACAGGTAATGCAGAGGTCAGCCCTGGTCCAGCCAGCGTGCCCTGCAGGCACTGAGTAGTAGCTTCAGTACATCAATTCACTGATTACAACTGGAACCACTTTTACCATGATAAATCAGGGCCAAGTGAGAATAGTCCAAATTAAAGAGACTATTTAGAGATAGACTATCTTATATGGTAATGTACAGTAGCTGTAAAATTGTGGATGCTTGCAGCAGAGAAGAGAGCCATCAGTTGAGAGCCATCCGTCAGTCTGTAGGTCTACTCTACTGTGTACAGGGAGGAATCCATCAGTCTAGCTAGCATGTGCTGAGAAGGGGAGAGGGGGATACGTCAGTGATAAGTCAGTCTAGCAGGAAAGAGAGAGAGAGATGTAGACCACACAGCTGATATATAGCCTCTGCGGCTGGCTCATTCTCACTCACATCTCTCTCTCTCTCTCTCTGTCTGTCTCTGTCTCTTTCTCGCTATAATTAATTTAGCATGAACACATAGCGGAAGCACATTAATATACAATAGAATAACGAAATGACTTACTATAGAAAAAAAATGCAAACGTCTATTATTTGCTGTTCTCTCCCTTACCCACCCATTTCCCTCTCCCTCCCTCTCTCTTTCTCTCTCTCTCTCTCCTATGTTCTACCTCTTTCTGTGAATGAGTGATTTATAGGGCTTAATTGCTGGCAGTGGTTCATGTGATCACATGACCATGTCATGACAGCATGTGATAAATACAGTTAATACAATTAAAACACTGCTTTATAATGGAACCAAACACACACAAACAGATGACAACAGTACTGTTAACCCAGAACTTGTCAAAGCCTTTTAGTCTGGAAGCCTTAACACACAGTGTGATGTACCAACTCCAGTGGGTATATGAATCCCTCTTTCTACCTCACTGTAAAACACTGGGACTGTGACAGAAGAGTCTGCAGGGTTTAGTCCATACATCTTGTTGTTACATGGAGCTAGATATCAGGGAGTGACCTTTTTATGCACCACACCATACATTGTTAAAATAATGGGGTGTCTTATAGCAGGATGCTCCATCCTGGGGGGGAGGGGAGAGGGGGGGGGGAGAGAGAGACAGACCGTGGAATGGGGTGGCCAACAATAACTAACTGAAAGTCACACCCCCAATTAGCCACAAATATGACTGCATTGAGGCATATGTGCTTCCTTGGATATACGCACCATGACACTTTTGTGTGTGTCAAGAACTGCAATGCTGCTGTTTTTTTCCCACACAACAGTTTCCCGTGTGTATCAGGAATGGTCCACCACCCAAAGGACAACCAGCCAACTTGACACAACTGCGGGGAGCATTGGAGTCAACATGGGCCAGCATCCCTGTGGAAGGCTTTCAACACCTTGTAGAGTCCATGCCCCGATGAATTGAGGCTGTTCCCAATATTAGGAAGGTGTTCCTATCGTTTTGTACACTCAGTGTAAATATGGGAACAGCAGTGTGTTTAGCACTAGCGTCTCCTTATTTATCTCTGTGTTAGTTAGTTCCCTCGCAGCACTTCAAATGAATGTCATCCTGAGGATATAGAGGGAGAAAGCTAGAATTCAGCAGTTTCCCTGCAGCCTGGTTATTTATCAAGATAACAAGCAGGAGAAGCCTCCTGTTCCAGCCAGGCCTAGGCAATATGTTCTCAGTGTGTGTGTGTGTGTGTGTGTGTGTGTGTGTGTGTGTGTGTGTGTGTGTGTGTGTGTGTGTGTGTGTGTGTGTGTGTGTGTGTGTGTGTGTGTGTGTGTGCCCTGCGAGAGGGAAATAAAAGGGTGTTAGAGAGAGGGGATGGACGGCTGCATCTGGTTATGGATGCACTGGGACTAGTAGGTACATTTATATAAGGAGGGACAGGAGTCACACACATAAACACACAATGTTATGGATGCACTATATGCCAAGGTGAAAGATTTAGTCCATGCAGGAATTTGCACACACGCAAGCACATATCCAGTACAGCTAGGATGTCCCAGTACAGGGATCCATGCTCCATTATACTGAGGCAAATCTCTATTTAGATGTAGAGTGCTGCATTGTGTGGCTGTTCAAACGGTAGCTAGTTGGGTTTTTAATAAACATTAGTATCGGGGCCAGGGTGTGTATTGCAGCTAGATGGATTCTTCCTGTAGGACTGTGTATTGAGATATATCCTGAGGAGTGTTGGTATTGTGCCATGTTAACAACTCTATAGCATCAGCGCTAAC
>NC_092147.1:34240080-34260080 GCF_045791955.1 Oncorhynchus clarkii lewisi | reverse complement strand
AATTAAATCAGCAAAGTCAAGCCCTATTGAAATGTGAAAATGATTTAGTAAAATAGTGAACCCATTTTACAAGACACACGGACAGTTATTTGATAAATATATTTAAAAGACCATTCAAAGATGATAATCAAAATTGTAAATACTGTTAATATGTATATTCTTCAGTATAATTGTACAATTGTGCTTCATAAAATGCTAAATATTTGTTTAATAAGTATTAGAAATAACAAAAATAATCAAACAATAAGATACAATTATATGAATAACTATTATATTAAACTCAATAAAGATTTTGTTGTGAATGTGTATGCTTTTCATCTTTTCCAGAATTGTTAAAAAGCAATAATATAGCTAGCTTAAAAAAAGTAATGTGTGTGTTATGAACCAGGTGATCAGTGAGCTGAGGAGAAGGGACAAGATGGCAGATGTTACCTCAGACTCCAGGTCAAGGGTCAGGGGGCAGGGTTCAGGGGTCACTATCACAGATGGAGGAACTTTCTGGACGTCCTGAGGATAGAGATAATAAAGGCAAGGATTAAAACATAGTTTTAAAAAAAGGCAGAAAATAGTTTCACTAAAAAATACACTAAGCTTCTGTACAATCTTAGGAAAAAAGGTGCTATCTAGTACCTAAAAGGGTTATTAATCTGTCCCCATAAGATAACCCTTTAAAGAACCCTTTTCACAGAGGGTTCTACCTGAAACCAAAAAGGGTTCCACCTGGAACCCAAAAGGGTTCCCCTATGGGGACAGCCGAAGAACCCTTTTGGAACCCTTTTTTTCTAAGAGTGTAGCATGGAGGGAGGTGAATGAAAGAGAAAGAGAAAGAGCACATTAAAGCCTCTTTATACATATTTAAGCAACAATGACAGCCATTCATTTTTCCAGTAATGCCATTAACACTGAGACCATATGGACCATGTACTGCTTAGCCAGGAGTTACCACTACCACACACCACTCTGAGAGAAAGCAGGAGGGTAATGACACACACGCTTCACCACTTGCTGTAGAGATTGAAGGTGCAGTAGCCTCCTGTTATGTGCACTGTAATGTGTGCTACTGAGTGTGAAGTTGACCAGGAGCCGTAGAAATTGATATTAATTTGCAGACATTGTGCAGATAAATAAGACGGTAGATATAATCGAAAGCAACATGCGTACAAACAGGAGCATGCACACCCATCAGTGTGGGACACAGAGAGAATGCTAGGGCATGGCACCAGTGTGTGAGGTCAGGGTCTTTCCCATGTACAGATAAAATGAGAGAGGAGAGAGACAGCGGAAGAGCTGAACAACACTTTGGGTCACCTTGTCTGGCTGGAGATCAATGTCTGTTAGACTGGTGAGTGAGAGAGAGAAAAGAGAGAGCGAGAAAAGACAGAGAGAGAAAACTAGAGAGAGCGAGAAGAGCGAGAGAGAGAAAACTAGAGAGAGAGAGAGAGAGAGAGAAAGAACTAGAGAGCGAGAGAGAGAGAGAGAGAGAGAGAGAGAGAGAGAAAACTAGAGAGAGAGAGAGAGAGAGAAAACTAGAGAGCGAGAGAGAGAGAGAGAACTAGAGAGCGAGAGAAAACTAGAGAGAGAGAGAGAGAGAGAGAGAGAGAGAGAGAGATAGAGAACTAGAGAGCGAGAGAGAGAGAGAGAGAGAGAGAGAGAGAGAGAGAGAGAGAGAGAGAGAGAGAGAGAGAGAGAGAGAGAGAGACTGTGCAGCCACTGCACAACAGCAGAACCTGAGACGGAGCTGCATTTCCTGACAAAATGTGAAAAATATTAAAAAATTCAAAGACCTCTCTGATGACTGTAGGCTACCCGTCCTGTTAGGGGAGGACGCAGAGAGCTGTGGGTTGGCAGCGCGCTATATTGCTGCCTGCCATAAGTTGAGGGACAGTGTCTGACAGACCAACCAACCTGCACATGTCCTCCACTATTGTTATTGTTCAATGTATGGCTATTTTGACCCTTGGTTATTGTTGTTACTGTTGTCCCGTTGACAATTTTGATACTTATTATTTTCATATTAAATATAGTAAATAGTAAATATCCAAAGTAAGCTTTGGCAAAATGTACATTGTTACGTCATGCCAATAAAGTGAATTGAATTGAATTGAGAGAGACAGACAGACAGACAGACAGACAGACAGACAGACAGACAGACAGACAGACAGACAGACAGACAGACAGACAGAGAGAGAGAGAGAGAGAGAGAGAGAGAAGAGGAGATGAGAGGAGAGAGAGAGAGGAAGAGGAAGAGGGAGTGAGGACAGAGGAAGAGGGAGAGAGGAGAGAAGAGAGGAGAGAAGAGATAAGAAGAGAGAAGAGAGAGAGACTGTGACTCCTGCATTCCTGGGGCAGAGAGGTACATAAACGCGGTTGATTTAAATCCGTGTCTGACTGCAGTAGAAGGGTAAATCACCTCACAGCTTCAATGAGCTGCAGGTAAAACACACAGGGGTCGGGCTAAGCTCCAACTCCACACGCATGCACGCACGCACACACACGCACACACACACACGCACGAACGCACACGCACACACAGAAGGCTTTCTGACCTGCAACTCAACACTCTGAAGGAATGTTTATCTGTGTTTCAGAAGACTGTGCTGCTAAATTAGAATTCTATCATAATTAGTATTCATCTATTGCCCTTTAGTTAATTATATATTCTGATCAGGAGGGGTTCTCCAGCAGATTCAAATGTGAGTGAAAAGATGAGCACAGCACACTCTTAGAAAAAAACTACCTAAAAGGGTTATTTGGCTGTTCCCATAGGAGAACCCTTTGAAGAACTAGTTTTGGTTCCAGGTAAAACCCTGTTCAGTTCCATGTAGAACCATTTCCACATAGGGTTCTACCTGAAAAAAAAAGGGTTCTCTCTGGAACCAAAAAGGGTTCTCTTATGGGGGCAGCTTTAGAACCCTTTTTTTCTAAGAGTGTACAGGACTGCATGAGATGGATTGTAGAGCACATATTGCTAAATTATATTGGAAATTCATATCTTACAACAAACGTGTATGTATCACACGTATGGGTGATTTGGGTTTAGACAGATGTTATACAACCCGACAGTATCAAACATTCACAAACACCCAGACATATCTGTGGCTGTCCAGGAGCTCAGTCTCACCAAGCCAGTCGGCAGAGAGAAGGCAATATGACCCTGTATAAATATACAGCTCCCTCACCTTGCAGCCCACACCGCGACAGGAGGGGGGAAATGCTAAATTATTAGCTTTTCAAATAAATGACACATAACTCAGCCATCGGAGAGAGAGAGAGAGGGAGAGAGAGAGAGAGAGAGAGAGAGAGAGAGAGAGAGAGAGAGAGAGAGAGAGAGAGGGAGAGAGAGAGAGAGAGAGAGGAGAGAGAGAGAGAGGGAGAGAGAGAGAGAGAGAGAGACTCCTGCATTCCTAGGGCAGAGTGATGGACGCAGTACAGAGGTACATAAACGCTGTTGATTTAAATCACTTTAAATGTAAATGTTTATCGCAACACACAGAGAGATGCAGATGGGGAGTGAGTGGAAGAGATTGAAATTGTTTCCTCTTTTGAATGTGAATACTATAGGTGTTTAACCCTTTGTGGTGCCGTTGTAAGGGCAAGTCTGGGTGTATGTGTTTGTGTGTGTGTGTGTGTGTGTGTGTGTGTGGGGGGGGGGGGGGGGGGGGGGTCCTATTAATACATATTAATAATAGCATAATTGATTTAAACAAAAGCAGCTTTCATACTGCATACAGAAACAACTACAGAAACATTTGACTAAATGAGGAGGTGGTTATAACCTTTGCTCTGTTGCTGAGTTTCTTAAAAGAAAACTCCACCCAAAAACGATTTGTTGGTATTTGTTTCATTAGTCCATTGTTGACTTAGTCCCAAAATACAGAAATCATCCCTGTATGATGCATTTAGCATCATATGACGTAAAACGCAGCATCATATGACGTAAAACGCAGCATCATATGACGTAAAACGCAGCATCATATGACGTAAAACGCAGCATCATATGACGTAAAATGCAGCATCATATGACGTAAAACGCAACATCATACGACGTAAAACGCAGCATCATATGACGTAAAACGCAGCATCATATGACGTAAAACGCAGCATCATATGACGTAAAACGCAGCATCATATGACGTAAAACGCAGCATCATATGACGTAAAACGCAGCATCATATGACGTAAAACGCAACATACGGGGATGATTTCTGTATTTTGAAAGTTACATTTCTTGAAAAATTGATTGCTGACAATCAAAACATTTTGGGACTTTGACAACAATGTACTTATGAAACAAATACCAAAAGATCGTTCTTGGATGGATATAATATGCAAGCAGAGGATTTGAGGGCGTTTGGATGATCTCAGATTTCTTCCTAACAATGCATATATTGAATAAAATGCATTATAACAAAGGGAGAAAGTAATCTGCTCATATAGATTGTCTACACTGAACACTCAATAGACAGACAGATTGGAGGAATGGATGCTTTGATAGAATCTCTCACCGCAAGGTCAAATAAAAGACGCAATGCTGGACATTGACTTCCTAGCACATCCACTTAGTCACACACACGCACGTGCACATAAGAACACACACACTTCCTGTATCATACTGATCCTAAAATGTGTATTCTATTCTACTGAGCCATTTACTTTATGTTCATATGCTGATCTTTTCTTATCTCTTATTGTTGTTGCTGTCGTTGGTGTGTACCATGTGTATCCAGTGCATTCAACAGTTCATACGACTAATACAACTTGAAACACACAATGCACACCACAAGCCATTGTGCCTTTAATAAAGGCATTAAAGTGAAGTACATCATGTTGATTGAAATGTCAATAAGAATGCATTTCAAAGTGATTTCCCATTGTTGACCTCAGAGAGAAAGTCCAATATTGTGACAGAAGACAACTGAATTAGCTGTAATAACCTGATCATTGGACATAGTAGAAATGATCACAGCACACCAGTCAATATGCTAGGACAGAGAACGGAATTACACTTCATGCTGATTCAATTAATCCTAATATAATATCTGTGTGTGTGTGTGTGTGTGTGTGTGTGTGTGTGTGTGTGTGTGTGTGTGTGTGTGTGTGTGTGTGTATGTGGTACATCTGTTGTGATGCTGAGGTGTAAAGAGGTACTAGTGTCCTCTCTGTTCTGTTCTGCCTGGCTGATCTAACACAGGAAGTGATCTGGTAACACAGGTGTAAAGAATCATGTTGTGTCCTCTCTGTTCTGTTCTGCCTTGACTGCTCTAACACAGGAAGTGATCTGGTAACACAGGTGTAAAGAATCATGTTGTGTCCTCTCTGTTCTGTTCTGCCTTGACTGCTCTAACACAGGAAGTGATCTGGTAACACAGGTGTAAAGAGGAAGTAGTGTTGTGTCCTCTCTGTTCTGTTCTGCCCTGGCTGCTCTAACACAGGAAGTGATCTGGTAACACAGGTGTAAAGAGGAAGTAGTGTTGTGTCCTCTCTGTTCTGTTCTGCCCTGGCTGCTCTTACACAGGAAGTGATCTAGTAACACAGCATCCTACATCATAGTGGTTCTGGCTCCCACACACACACACACACATACAAGCAGCAAAGACACACACACATGCACACACAAGCAGGAAAGACACACACACACACACACACACACACACACACACACTTCAGTGGACAAACAAAACAGACTCTGCAATAGGGGCTTAGCGCCAAGTTTGCACCAATACACAACCTGCCTTAATCCCATGGCCAAATTACAGAAATGTAATGAGTAAGAACACCGTAATGTGTAGAAATGTAGAAAAATAAATATCGTTTAAAATATGAAGTTCACCAAAATAGGATGAAAACTTGTTCATGATTAACATAGTTCTACTGAAAAAAGCATCACACTGACATTCCACACCAAATGTTTGAATGTATGATTTCATATGATTATTAACACAAGTATGGTATATAGACTCAAGCTAATTTCCTGGACCTTGTGCCAGAGCCAGAGCTCCATCACACAGCAAACCCCACTAATTCTATCTGCTTGTAGGAGTAAAGAGGTGCCTTGAAATAAGTATGGTGTCTCCAGTTCCAGGTTAGAACACAAATGTAATTAAATAGCACACTGTATTGACTTAATCAGAAGGCAGGGCTATAAATTAATGGCACAGGACCACTAAAAGGCCCTCTCCCCTCTGCCTGGACGTTTCTCCCATCGTTTATCATCTTAAAGAAGCATAAGGCCTCTCTCTCTCTCTCCCTCCCCTCCCTCTCTGCCCCCCTCTCTCTCTCTCCCTCTCTCTCTCTCTCTCCCTCTCTCTCTCTCCCTCTCTCCCTCTCTCTCTCTCCCTCTCTCTCCCTCAGTCAAAGGGGAAATAGTCCGTTCCGGCCGGGGGAGGACCATGATATCCCAGCCTGCACCTCTCTGTGCTCTGTGTATGAGCAGCACCTGGGGGTGGGGAACAGACTGCGGCCATCTTCCCTTAAAGTTGCAGAGTTATCAAAACTAGAGAGAGATGGGGGAGGTATCAAAGTTAGAGGACAAACAGACAGAGACAGTGAGCTACGATGCAGTATCAGTTTGATTGTTCTGAATTCCACACACACACACACACACACACACACACACACACACACACACACACACACACACACACACACACACACACACACACACACACACACACACACACACACACACACACACACACACACACACACACACACACACACTTATCTCAGCCATGCTGCTAACCCAGGATGTAAAGGGAACCCATGAGTTAACTGTTATCTGCTTAAATGGAATGAATTTGCTTTTAGAATATCTATTCCAAAGTGTTTCAAGCTCATGCATGCTTAAAAAAAAGCTCACTCTCTTTAGCACCCTCACACATAACCTTGCATGCACACAGGCAAACGAGCACAGCCCAAAAAGCAGGTGCAATACGTAGGTGATCTCATGTGGGAATGCATTCCATCTATGCCTCTCACTCTTTCCAAACTAGAATGTCTACAGATTAAGAAGTAATGATGAAATAAAAAGTGATAGCCAATAACAAAATCATTCAATGTTCCCATAGGTATTAGGTATGCTTCTGAGGAATGCATAGCCTTGCCTTCATTTTAAGGCTCGCGTGTTCTGTTATAACCTCGCCTTCATACCAGTCAGAACTGTACATATGATTATGCAAACCAGAACTTAACAACATTAGCAAAAAGATAATGTTATTATCTATTATTATGCAGAAGAATGGGATAGTAAAAATAATCAAGCACTGCGGGTAAAAAGGGACGAAACAGACACAGCACACATGGATTCTTCCATTTAGAAAACTGTCCCGCGTAGTTGTAACATTGTCAAAGTCATAACGAAATATCTATTTCTTTCGTCTACTCATTTGATTAGCCTATTTCAGATTTCAAAAACGAACGAAGAAATTTGACAAGAATGACAATGAAATGGAACAACCATTTAGAGGTTCACGATCTGACTTTCCCTGCGTTAAAAATCTTCCGACTCCAAAAATGTACATTTTTTTTTACACTGGACTAATAGCCCATGTTCCACCATAAGCAAACAGTGAGCAATGTGTAGCCTATTCGTTTACAATTATTTCGGGTAAAAATATGACATGTTGAACTTCGTAAAAGGCTACCCTCTGCGCATCAAGTAGCCTGATTCCCCTTCAATTGACCTTGTGGTAAATATAGGGACCGTTTTTATTGAACTAAATACTAGGCTATATCTCCATGCCATATTTACAATTTAACTTTTTGAGTTAAAGGGTTCAGGGTCGAGTTTTTCGACTGCTACGGAGCAAAGAGCAAACGTTAGCTCTTAAATTAATTATGAACAAAATGGGACTGGGGACCTGTGCCCGGCGTCATGTGAAGTGTGTATAAAACAATCCGCATATGTAGCCTAGGCCTAATGTCTAAATAAACTGGAATATTTAGTTTGGACTGTTGTAATTCTCTTTAAGCAATTAAGCAACAGGTGAAATAAATCTTATTTCTGTACAACACAGCGGAAGAGCTAAATACGACACGTTATTACAGCGTCTTCAAAACAACATCACGTTACTGTATGCTTTTATAAGCAAGAAAACATTTTTTTTTTGCTTTAGGTCTATGTTGTCCTCCTAAGATGTGTCTATAGCCTACAGCACAGCAGGAGGCAAAAGTGTATTGAGCTTACACGAAAGGTATAATACTAAACCACATAAATTATAGGCGTATAGGCAATTCCCGAATGCTTTTATGAACTTAATTTTTTTTACCAAGAATTAGGACTAATTTAGCCTTATCCACAAGTGTAGCCTATTAGGCAAGTAAAACCGGTGATAAAGTCAGCATAACAATAATTTAAACATGCATTAATAAAAATGAACATTAATGACAGTTTAACTTTCCATTCATAAACATTTATTGATGAATGGTAGGAATCTCAATATTCCAGTTTGAACACTGTGTTGTCCAAACAATGTTTAAGTCATTTCCTTAGACACCAGGACATATTTTTAAGAATATATCCATAGTTCACCATGATTACATTTTATATAGCAACATTAAAGTTATTGAGTATCACCTAAATATTTCCAACAATTCCCAGCAGTGAACAGTTTTCCGATCGGTTTAGACCCACCGGGTTTCGGGTAACATGCGTGCAATTACAGTCCAGCAATTCCTTCCTTTTTCAGAGAATGACACATTTCAGATGAAGAGATTTCCCACCTCTTAATGGTGATTCGTCATCACACTTTTGATAAAGACAGACTGAAGCTTTACCTGGTTTAAGAGTATGCATTTAAACCTATATCTCATTTGTCCTTTATGTCATTTCCTTCTTCGATACTTGTATCAAAGACAAGAAAAGAAGAAGGAAAATGATTTAGTGCATTTGGACAAAAATTATACAAACGTATGCCTACATTTAATCTAAATAATCTTACAATATTCAAACATAAAAAGCAACCTGTTGCGTAACAAAAACCACATTGACTGAATATTCACTGAATTAAAATATGCCTTTTTAAATGATAAAGGAATCCACAGGAATCCATAAATAGGCTACAAAAGGCCATCAGATGAATAGTGGGCTACACACCGCTATATGCACGACCGTGTAACACACCGCACTCCGTTCAAGAGAAGATAGAATTCCAAATGTCCTGTCTGTCTTTCTCCAGGCATAATCCTAGCCTGGCAAGTGAAAGGTGATGCGTCAGCGGCTTTGTGTGTAGAGAATGAGGCTCAATGTCAGAAGGGACGGCGAGAGGTGAGGAGGGGATGAGAGGTGAGTTGAGTTGAGGGTTGAGGAGACTGATGGAGGATGAAGTCCCTCACAATGTTTGGTCCCAAATCCCCCCAAAAGCGATGAGTCCATATAAATACATAACATGCAGTTGTCATCCAAGAAAGTGTAACAAAAGTATTCCTGAAAGGATAGCAAAATACCGCACATGACCTGCATGGTTGATTTAGGCTCTATAACGTCGTCTATATTATGCCATAGGCTTACTGTTTGAATGCTCAAAACATGAAAAACATAGATTATATGAAAATGGGGTAAATTATAGCCTACAAAGAAGACATTAAAACAAAACAAATATTTAAGAGTTAACTTTCAGTTAAATTTGACTACATGTACTGTAGGCCTAAATGTAAGATTTAGGCCGATTGAGCAAGTTTTATAAACACAGATTATTAATGATCACTTGACACTTTTGAGGGAGTTGCCCCACGGAACAAAATGCACACAAATGTTTTCTTTATCCTTTTTAAAATACAAAATAACGACGGCAAAACACAACGAATAAGATCTATACAGGCTATTTCTAACAATGTAATCCACAAACCTAATTTAACACGGAACATTTACCTAACCGCATTCTCATTAAATATCACCACAAAATGTGTAAAGAAAATTTAAAAAATATTAATTTGTGTCTTTGCCAATCCCCACCTTTACGCACGGAAACTTTACGATCCTGACAAAATTAACAACAGTTTATTTTCCTATTTTTTTTTTTTTTAAGTGACTATTTTCTAAACTGTGAAACTCACATGAAGAACTCTGGGGATGAGGGGGTGTTGTCACTGCTGGATCCGTTTTCTCTGAAGCCGTTGGTGATGAGCTTCTCGTACTTGTCCTTGTATGCGTCCCTCTCCCTGGCCAGCCGCGACATCTCCGCCTTGAGGTGGTCCACCTGCTGGACCAGCTGCGTCTTCTCACCCTCCAGAACATGTCTCTGCTGGACCCGCTTGTAGCGGCATGACTGGGCATAGCCTCTGTTCTTTAGGGTTCTCCTCTTCTGTTTCAGCCGGATCACCTCCTCTTTGCTGACCCCGCGGAGGTGTCGGTTCAGCTCCCGTACTGACATGGTCACCAGCTGGTCGTCCGAAAACCGGTCGTCCAGGTCCAGGTGTCCCATGTGTTGGTGGCTGCCCGCCGAGCTAGCGTTGGACGGGACCCCGGTGGAGGGGTGGTGTCCCCCTGCGTGGTGGTGATGGTGGTGGTGGTGGTGGGGACCTCCGTTCTGCGCTGCTGCTGCAGCGATAACAGCCGATACCACAGCGGCTGCTGAGCCCATCTCTTCCCCGGCCATGCCGCCTCCTGCCCCGGCCGACCCGGCAAACTGCTGCCCTCTAGCATAGCCATCGAAGGACTGGAGCTGGTGGCTGCTGCTGATCAGCGCCTCTACCGCGTCTTCGGGGCTGAAGCCCAGCGCTTCGGGATTCAGCTGCTGTTGGTAGCCGCTCATCCAGTAAAAATCCTCCAGGTGAGCCTTCTGCTCGCTCCCGGAGCCCGGGCTGGGCGCCGAAAAGCTTGGGGAAGGGGGAACCGAGCTGCAAGGCGTGCTCATCGGGGTGGAAGACAAGGATCCCCCGGTGATCAGACGGCTGCACTGGCTGATGCTGCGATCCGGCTCCACCGGCTCCTTTTTCACTTCAAACTTCATCAGATCGAAGTCATTAACATATTCCATGGCCAGGGGACTGGTGGGCAGGTCGGAGTTGCTCATTGCCAGTTCTGATGCCATCCTTTTGCTGCTGCTGACAGCAGTCCTCCAAACGGGTTGAGCAGCACCTGTCAAAGCGGGCTGCGGTGACACGCACTGAGCCAGCTTGATTTCTTTCTTTCTTTATTTATTTTTTTAAAATGTTGAAAATACAAGGGGTTTTCTAGCCTAATTGTGCTGCGCACGTTTTTGGTTTTTGAAATTGGATCTTTTTTCTCTCTCTCTCTTTAACGCAGTGTTTGCACAGACGCACTAGAACAGCGCGTGCGTCGCCCTCAGCTCGTTTTTCGCCCTCTCTCTCCTTGTCTGCACGCGGTTCTGTGTGTTTCTAACATTTAACACTTCATGCCTTCTTTTAGGATTAGTGCGCGAAATTGAAGGAGGTTCACGTGAGGTGTCACTGGCAAATTCGTGCCTTGAAGAGAATAATACAAAAAAAAAACTCCACGCCAGGCTTGACGGAGAGAGATTTTTTTTTTAAAGGGATCAACCCCCGCAGACGAGTTTAAATGCATTGCTGACTTTTATAGGCGTCCTGACGTCAGGGCTCAAATATGAAATGGTATTGGACTCACATCCAATGGGCTATCTCGCTCTGAGGGACAATTAGCATAATATTAGATGATCCAATATTTTGGGAAAGGACCGAGCCTATCAGTTAACTCTCTCCGGACTAGAACTTAAAGACAGTGAAAAACAAAATAAAGAAACACTACAATACATAGCCTATTGGTTATTACGATTTTCAACAGGTAGATGTTCATCCCGTTTCTTTCAATAAAGTTGTCTATAAATACCTACATAGGCTATAAGCAACATAGAAAAGACAGTTAATTGTCTATTAGCTACCTTATCAATAGATTTACAGAAGTTTATGACACTATTGACGTTAATCAATCAAACTGTAGACTATTTTTGTCAGCATAACAAAGAGGTATAGGCTATACCTTTTAAACATTGGGGTTGTAAAACGAATATAAGATATCTAATTGCTTATAATATCAGGGTAGTGTTAGGTGGTAGTTAGTATGCCCTAGGAATATTATGTTGCGTGTAAATATTTAGAACTAATATGTCTTTCATTGTGAAACGATGTAGGTTCATTAACGTAAACACCGCTTAATTTTGGAACATTTACCAGTCAAATTGCAATCACTTCTCTCAGCCTATACGTGTATGAAACCTAATTCAGAGCAATTTATACAACTCTGGATTTATGGACATGTTCAATTATGCGTTCTATGTTCTACTGATAGCCTACGTATTTTCTTTGACGATTTGCATATTCTCTGGTAGCAGTTCTTGGTCAGGGAAGTCATTTAAAGTACTGTACACTTGTGTTTTTGTCGATAGGGTTGTGAAAGCATGGGTCCGGCCATGTGAATGGCTGTTAGAAAACCCAACAGCGCCACCCTTTGGAATAAGACAGTGGCCTAGTTAACGAACATTAGAAATGGCAGGTGGGTGATATGATCCCCTCTGAAGATACAAGGGTTCTCTGTTTCTGTTTATCATTACTTTGCTTGACAATAACACATATATATTAGGGGAGATTGGGGTAAATTAGGTCATTTTTACATTCAGCCTCACTCCATCAAGGGAAATCAAGTATTCTTTCTCACAAAGATATCTATATATATTTCAGGATGTTGTGTATCTCTGAAAATAGTTAATGTAAACATTACAGTTTTGAAAACATAGCTTGTCCAAAAAAACTGGTCTCTTGGCTAAACTTACCCCAGGTATGGGACAGGGTAAATTAAACCATGGGACAGGGTAAGTTAAGCCATGGGACAGGGTAGGTTAAGCCATGGGACAGGGTCAGTTAAGCCATGGGACAGGGTAGGTTAAGCCATGGGACAGGGTAGGTTAAGCCATGGGACAGGGTAAGTTAAGCCATGGGACAGGGTAAATTAAGCCATGGGACAGGGTAAATTAAGCCATGGGACAGGGTAAGTTAAGCCATGGGACAGGGTAAGTTAAGCCATGGGACAGGGTAAGTTAAGCCATGGGACAGGGTAAGTTAAGCGGTAAGTTAAGCCATGGGACAGGGTAAGTTAAGCGGTAAATTAAGCCATGGGACAGGGTAAATTAAGCCATGGGACAGGGTAAATTAAGCCATGGGACAGGGTAAGTTAAGCCATGGGACAGGTTAAGTTAAGCCATGGGACAGGGTAAATTAAGCCATGGGACAGGGTAAGTTAAGCCATGGGACAGGGTAAATTAAGCCATGGGACAGAGTATGTTAAGCCATGGGACAGGGTAAGTTAAGCCATGGGACAGGGTAACTTAAGCCATGGGACAGGGTAAGTTAAGTGGTAAGTTAAGCCATGGGACAGGGTAAGTTAAGCCATGGGACAGGGTGAGTTAAGCATGGGACAGGATATGTTAAGCCATGGGACAGAGTATGTTAAGCCATGGGACAGGGTAAGTTAAGCCATGGGACAGGGTAAATTAAGCCATGGGACAGGGTAGGTTAAGCCATGGGACATGGTAAGTTAAGCCATGGGACAGGGTAGGTTAAGCCATGGGACAGGGTAGGTTAAGCCATGGGACAGGGTAAGTTAAGCCATGGGACAGGGTAAATTAAGCCATGGGACAGGGTAGGTTAAGCCATGGGACAGGGTAAGTTAAGCCATGGGACAGGGTAGGTTAAGCCATGGGGCAGGGTAAGTTAAGCCATGGGACAGGGTGAGTTAAGCATGGGACAGGATATGTTAAGCCATGGGACAGAGTATGTTAAGCCATGGGACAGGGTAAGTTAAGCCATGGGACAGGGTAAATTAAGCCATGGGACAGGGTAGGTTAAGCCATGGGACAGGGTAAGTTAAGCCATGGGACAGGGTAGGTTAAGCCATGGGACAGGGTAGGTTAAGCCATGGGACAGGGTAAGTTAAGCCATGGGACAGGGTAAATTAAGCCATGGGACAGGGTAGGTTAAGCCATGGGACAGGGTAAGTTAAGCCATGGGACAGGGTAGGTTAAGCCATGGGACAGGGTAAGTTAAGCCATGGGACAGGGTAAGTTAAGCGGTAAGTTAAGCCATGGGACAGGGTAAGTTAAGCGGTAAATTAAGCCATGGGACAGGGTAAATTAAGCCATGGGACAGGGTAAGTTAAGCCATGGGACAGGGTAAGTTAAGCCATGGGACAGGGTAAATTAAGCCATGGGACAGGGTAAGTTAAGCCATGGGACAGGGTAAATTAAGCGATGGGACAGAGTATGTTAAGCCATGGGACAGGGTAAGTTAAGCCATGGGACAGGGTAACTTAAGCCATTGGACAGGGTAAATTAAGTGGTAAGTTAAGCCATGGGACAGGGTAGGTTAAGCCATGGGACAGGGTGAGTTAAGCATGGGACAGGATATGTTAAGCCATGGGACAGAGTATGTTAAGCCATGGGACAGGGTAAGTTAAGCCATGGGACAGGGTAAATTAAGCCATGGGACAGGGTAGGTTAAGCCATGGGACATGGTAAGTTAAGCCATGGGACAGGGTAGGTTAAGCCATGGGACAGGGTAGGTTAAGCCATGGGACAGGGTAAGTTAAGCCATGGGACAGGGTAAATTAAGCCATGGGACAGGGTAGGTTAAGCCATGGGACAGGGTAAGTTAAGCCATGGGACAGGGTAGGTTAAGCCATGGGGCAGGGTAAGTTAAGCCATGGGACAGGGTGAGTTAAGCATGGGACAGGATATGTTAAGCCATGGGACAGAGTATGTTAAGCCATGGGACAGGGTAAGTTAAGCCATGGGACAGGGTAAATTAAGCCACGGGACAGGGTAGGTTAAGCCATGGGACATGGTAAGTTAAGCCATGGGACAGGGTAGGTTAAGCCATGGGACAGGGTAGGTTAAGCCATGGGACAGGGTAAGTTAAGCCATGGGACAGGGTAAATTAAGCCATGGGACAGGGTAGGTTAAGCCATGGGACAGGGTAAGTTAAGCCATGGGACAGGGTAGGTTAAGCCATGGGACAGGGTAAGTTAAGCCATGGGACAGGGTAAGTTAAGCTGCCTACACATTTCTATACTGAATTAAATATTACCACCAGGGTCATAACTAGACATGAGGACACCGAGGTCCGGACCTCTGTCATTTTTTCTAATTAAACACAAAATTATATCTGGTACACAATAAAGTTACGGTTCAACATGTAAATATCGCTCCCAGTGTTGAAGCTTAGGAACACTTATATTCTTGATCTGACAGTTCTAATCGTGCCTGTATTTGGGAGATGCTGGAAGAAGGCCATTTAAAAACTGTCCCCTGACTCCTGCCGTGTCTACATACAATCCCTAAACAAGTAAAAACTGTCTCTCTGAGAATTTGTGCACAACTGGTAAGTAGTCGCTTATTGATAGGCCTATGTCAGTCAGTCAGTCAGGTGGCTAGCTGCCGACAGAGACTTCTATTGCAGTAACATTGAAGGGCTCTGGCTAGTATTACTTAGCCAGCTAAGAATGCAGTAAGAAACTAACGTTAATAAACGGAGCATATCTCAGCAGGAGCAAAAAATAGGCTACTACCATGGACAAAAATATAAACACATGTAAAGTTTTGGTCCCATGTTTCATGAGCTGAAATAAAAAATCCCAGAAATTTCCCATATGCACAAAAAGCTTTTTTTCTCTCAAATTTTGTTCACAAATTTGTTTACATTCCTGTTAGTGAGTATTTATAATTTGCCAAGATAATCCATCCACCTGACAGGTGTGGCATATCAAGAAGCTGATTAAACAGCATGATCATTACACAGGTGCACATTGTGCTGGGGACAATAAACAGAACACTTTAAAATGTGCAGTTTTGTCACACAACTCAATGCAACAGATGTCTAAAGTTTTGAGGGAGCGTGCAATTGGATGACTGCAGGAATGTCCACCAGAGCATTTAATGTTAATTTCTCTACCACAAGCAACATCGTTTTAGAGAATTTGGCAGTACACCCAACCTGTATTTAACTAGGCAAGTCAGTTAAGAACAAATTCTTATTTAAAATGACGGTCTACCCTTGCCAAACCCGGACGACGCTGAGCCAATTGTGCGCCACCCTACAGGACTCCCAATCACAGCCGGATGTGATACAGGGACTGTAATGACATCTCTTGCACTGAGATGCAGTGCCTTATACCCCTGCGCCACTCGGGAACCTGCCTCACAACCGCAGACACGTGTGTAACCACGCCAGCTCAGGACCTCCACATCTGGTTTCTTCACCTGCGGGGTCATCTGAGACCAGCCACCCGGACAGCTGATGAAACTGTGGGTTTGCACAACCGAAGAGTTTCTGCACAAACTGTCAGAAACCATCTCAGGGAAGCTCATCTGCGTGCTCGTTGTCCTCAACAGGGCCTTGACCTGACTACAGTTTGGCGTAACCGACTTCACTGAGCAAATGTTCACATTCGATGGCCACTGGCACGGTGGAGAAGTGTGCTTTTCATGGATGAATCCCAGTTTCAACTGTACTGCCAGATACAAGACAGTGTGTATGGCATCGTGTGGGTGAGGGGTTCGCTAATGTCAACGTTGTGAACAGAGTGCCCCATGGTGGCTATGGGGTTATGGTATGGGCAGGCATAAGCTATGGACAACGAACACAATTGCATTTTATCAATGGCAATTTGAATGCACAGTGATACCGTGACGAGATCCCGGGGCCCATTGTCGTGCCATTCATCCGCCTCCATAACCTCATGTTTCAGCATGATAATGCACGACCCCATGTCACTAGGATCTGTTTACAATTCCTGGAAGCTGAAAATGGAAGCGTTTTCCAGTTCCCGCCAATATCCAGTAACTTCATACAGCCATTGAAGAGGAGTGGGAGAACATTCCAGAGGCCACAATCAACAGCCTGTTCAACTCCATGTGAAGGAGATGTGTGGCGCTGCATGAGGCAAATGGTGGTCACACCAGATACTGACTGGTGTTCTGATCCACGCTCCCACCTTTTTAAAAAAAAGGTGTCGGTGACCAATAGATGCATATCTGTATGCCCAGTCATGTGAAATCCATAGAGTAGGGCCTAATGTATTTATTTCAAGTGACTGATTTCCTCATATAAACAATAACTCAGTAAAACCTTTGAAATTGTTGCATATTGCATTAATATTTTTGATCAGTGTGTTTGTAGATCGACTGAGGTGAATTAACCTACAGCAGCCAAAGTGATAATTACTGGGCTCCCTTTAGTTTGTTTTTGCTGTTCTCCAATAGCATTTAATTTAGTCAAAATGTTGTAGCAGGGATGGCTAACTTTTATGGGGTGGGGGGTCACAAAAGATCTGACCTCATCATGATGGGCCGCAGAGGCTTGCGAGTCTGTATACACACATCTACACCCACACATGCATTTAGAGCTGGCCCACGATTGTTACCAGTTTAGATAGCTGGCCACTAGACTAACTTACCTATCTAAAAATGTTTAGCTGACACGGCCTAATTGAATGACTATCAGTGACTGACTTAACAAGAAAAACTGCTGATGCACAACCAAATTTAGAAATGACACCTTGTGAATTCTACTATTGAGTAAGTTGAGACCCCACCGAGTACCTAAAAAAAGAAAATTGATCCGCGTGGCCGCCAGTTGCCCATCCCTAGTAAAAATACAAGCATCATAAAACCTCTAACACAATAACTTCATTTGACTTGGTGAAAACATGTTTTTTGGACTTAACTTGCTCTCCCCTACAGGTTCTGCCTAAACTCTACACATCCTCGAGCCTCTGGATGTGAGAGCGGGTAAAGTGAGCATTATTTTAAACAGAAGAAAGAAGAAAAACAAGGCAAGAACACTAAACATGGTCATAGGACCAGGACTTTTAGGTCATATATGTCACTTTCACTATAAGCTCTTCATAACTCTACATAACACACCATGTCCAGCCTTCAGGCCATAAAATACTTCTCTGTCTCTTTGCTCTGATATGGAGGAATCCCCAGTAGAGCCTGTTCCCCTTCTAATGAACAGAACAGGCTACTCCTCGGAGGAGTGGGCTATCCTCGGAGGAGAGGAGAGTAAATAATGTGTCTCTCTGTGGAGCGATTCTCACGAGGAAGCAACATCTAGAAGTACAAAGCCTCCAGCAGCACAGCACCAAGTCCCCTGTGCCTCAACTCAAGTAAATATTCTCCTGGTCCCTGTGACTGTTCATGGGGACTTAACGCTAAACACAGAGGATAAACACACTCTTTTATTCATTAAAACACCAAACAGAGGAGGCTCTCTCTGAGGAGGAGTCTCTGAGGGGTTCAATAAATATCAGAGAGGAGAGCTGTCCCTTCTGATGCCACTGTGCTGCTGCTGTGTAAACACGTAGCTAGTCATCATTAGTTAGCAGAAGAACTGTAAAGTGTAATTGCGATAAATCTCTGTAAATGAAGTGTCTTATGAAACAGTCATACACATTTTTAAACAATGTAATTTAGACTAACTCGCTCGTATAATCAACATGGTATTTCTTTATCCCATTAGTTATTTTACTACACAGTCATAGCTATAATACTAATGCACATGGTATTTCCTTCTAATAATGCAATTAGCAATAATGTAATTATTAGTTTTCAACAATGTATATGATTCATATTGTTGCTGAGAATGGATGGGCCATACAAAGCAGGAATATAAGACTCCATTGTTTTAACATTTTCTGGAAGCCATAGGTAGTCCTACAGATCTTGTAGGTCATAATATTTTCTCTAGCCTGGAATCCACACAGTGTATCCCTTCGTTTCACTGCTGTTTCAGTTCACTGATTCAGTATGGTCCTGCTCCAATAGAAGGGCTTCCGGACTGTCAAAAAAATTGCCTGTCCAATCTGTGTCCTCTCAGAAACTGTGGGTGGGTTTATCAGAAACTATGAGCGGCTTTATCCCAAATACCCACAGTGTTAATGAGAGACAATGTGACCTTTCTGAGTTCACCGCAGGAGAGCACTGATGTATCCTGGGTAAAAGTGTTCTCTTCAGAGCTGGCCTGTGATTTACTGTTGCTGTGACTTTACAAATGATTACATCTGTGACCGGGTTCTCCTGATCCTATGAGCACTGCTTCATTTTGAAGTATGCTTACCTTTTGTTTTCCTGTAATGTTCATGTTTTATAATCTACATCTGTAGTTGTGTTGTTCCATTGCTCTGGAAGGAGCGTGAGAGAAGTGTGTGTCTGTGTGGGAGAATCACTGATGATTCATCTGACAATACTGTGTGTTCACTTCCCAGTACACTTTATTATGGCAGATAAACTCAATGTAACTTCAATAAACCCAAATTAACTACATGCAAGGAATCCACCATTACTGAGCTTGTGCTTCATAATCTCTCATTATAGCTCCAATGGGAGGTTGGCTTCATATTAACTAAGAATCACAATGTAATGCCATGTATTAACTCTATTTAATATGTATATTAAATCCTAGTCTCACACATAATGGGGGAAGAACCAGACTGCTGCTGTTCCAATGGGCCTCATCAGATCTCAGACACTCATTTAATTAGCAGCAGAGAGAATGAAGTGTTTTGGGGGGGTTTTAACTAAGTGTTGTATCTTCTGTAATAGAATGAGGGAGCTGTGAATAGCTATTACAAGAATGGGTAACACTTTTCTCTGGCAGTGTTTTATGAAGGGAATAAAATAATGCATATTAAGATAATAAGCTTCCACTCCACGGAAACAAAGTACCGTCTCTCTCTCTCTCTCTCTCTCTCTCTCTCTCTCTCTCCCCTCCCCCCCCCCCTCTCTCTCTCTCTCTCTCTCTCTCTCTCCTCTCTCTCCTTAACACTCCTCCACTTGCACCATCTGTCTCTATTGCACTCTAATTCAAACCTTAATTCATCAGACCTCCGCCTCACCTTTTTCCTTCAGTGTATCTGCTTTGGACCAGTGTATTTACATATGAAATATGACAAACAGTACCCTAATGTACTATGAGATGAGAAAAAAGTATGTGGACATCTGCTCGTCAAATATATCATTCCAAAATCATGG